>NW_006430460.1:2226271-2236256 GCF_000325575.1 Pteropus alecto
GGGATCTCTGTACCGTCAAGAACTTAAAAATACTTGTAGGAAAATATAAATGCAGAATCTTATAACTCCCCCCACATCTTTTAAAATGATCACGCCCAAACCCATAGCATTTTTGGTGAATCTTTCTAAAGATTTTTACTGAATCTTTTACTGAATCTTTCACTTTTACTGAATCTTTCTAAAGTAGCTTAGTTAGTTTTCATAAAAACAACCCATTCTTTTCACATTATTGTTTATTGGATTAGGTAATAATATTTAAATTACTTGGTTATATTTTTATGACAGTACAACTGGGATGACTGTAGTTCTTGGGATGACTGAGCAGGAGAGCTATAATCCGCCACTGACCCACATTGGGTTACGATGGGATGTGAAGCCATTTGTGTGAGGCTACTGAGCTTGGGGGCTGTTAATAAGATCGGCTACACCAATGCATCTTCTAATCAGCTTTTATGTAGCGTTTTATTTGGGACGACTGCTCACCTTTACAAATCCCTTTTCATCAGCTCTTTCTATAACCATTATTTTTCTCCATTAATTTGCTGGTGTAATGAATCATATTGACAGATTTTTTTTTTTTTAAAATCGAACTAGCCTGTATTCTTAGAAGAACTCTACTCAGTCGTAATAATCTTTTATTATTCTAAAATACTCTGTTTCCTAAAATTGTATTCAGAACTTTTGCACTAATAATTGTAATCGAGGTCATTCTGTATTTTCTTGAATTATACTGTTTTTGAAAATCAGATATTCAGATTAAGATTTTGCTGGTTGTATAAAATTAAATGCGTAGCTTTCGGTTTTTTTCCTATGGTTTGGAATAACTTTTAAAACATTGAACTGTCTGGCTCCGATGTATGAAAAAGAATTTTAAATCATTCCCTTGCTTTTATGTATAGTTGCACTCAATGTCTCTGTCACTTCAATATGTATTATTTAGTTTTGCCTGTTTTTAATCTTTATGAAAACAAAACCATAAGGTGTATTCATCCATAACTTCCAATATTTACTCAACAGTGTTGCTGCGATCCATCCTCGCTGATACGCTGTCGCTTTGGTTTTGCCGTTGTAGGATAATCCACTGTATAAACACAGCATCGTTTTTTAAAAATCCATTCTGCTGGGTTCATTGGATTGTTTCCAGTTTTTGCTAATAAAATATTTTTGTACAACTGCTGGTGCGGAAGTTTCTCTGCCAAGAAAGGAACTGCTGCCTTGTGTAGTGTATTCACAGCTACTAGAGAACAGCAAATGTCAACCAAACTGGTTGGAGCAATTTACACTCCCACTAGCAGCCTTCCCATATCTCCACGTCCTTGCCAATGCGTGGTCTTCATCGATTTTTACATTTTTCTCCATCTGTTGGGTACAAAAGTAGATCGCATTGTAGTTTTCATTTTCATACCTACTATCGAAAATTGAACATATTGTCACATGATTGCCAATGCATGTTTTCTCTCCTGTGAAACGGCTGTTTATATCTTCTGCTCATTTGTCTATTAGTTGGTCTTTTTACGGATCTGTAGCTAAACTACAGGTTTTTGATAAACATTCTTAAATTTAATATAATCAAATTTATCCATATTTTTCCTCAGAAACTTTCAAAGGTTGACCTTTTGTATTTGTATCCCTAATGTAACTATAGTTGTGTACACACACACACACACACACACACACACACACAATCGGGTGAGGTAAGGAGCCAATTTCTTTTCTTTTCCCCATATAGATTATCCTAGCTCTTTTCATACTGAGAAATTCATCGATTTGTCCATTTGTGCAAATTCTGCAGTGTCTTAACTATAGCTTTATAATATCTCCTGATATCTGACAGGACAAGACTTTCTACTCCTCCTTTAGAAGCACCTCAGCTGTCTTTGGCACTTTGCTCTTTCCCAGAAAGTTGAGTCAGTCGAAGGAGTTATTTGAATTTTTATTGAATAATCTATAGAGTTTGGAGAAAATTGACAAATTTAAGATGGAACTTGTAGGTGTTTTTACACACACTTCAGTAGATTATTATAGCATTCTACATGAAGTTTCTAAATATTTTTGTTAGAGTTATTCGTAGGTACCTTATTTTTTGTGCTATTGTAAATGGTATCCTTTTAAAATTAAAATTTACAGATGGTTTTGGGCGGCATATAGAAATGCAATTAACTTTTGCCCATCAATCCGATATCTAACCACCTTGATAGGTTTTCTCATTTTTCTTAGAATCTGTGGTGGATTCTTTGAGTTTTATGCATAGATTATCATTTAATTGGTACTTTGGTTTCATCGTCTCTGCTCTTTCGACTTCTGTGTTATTTTTCCTCCTGCTCTGCAGTGGCAAGAAATCCAACACGAAGTTGCTAGGAACAGTAATAGTTTATCTCCTTATCTTTGTCCTTATTTTTAAAGGAAATGCTTTTAACTTTTTTACTGTAGAGCATTATATTTGCCAGAGATGTTTTTGCAGATAACCCTTTATTAGGTTAGCTGAGGATGTTCTTTATGCTTTTTTGGCTACGAGTTTTTTGTTTGTTTTTATTATAAACGGCTTGTGAAATTTTTTGAATGCTTTTTCTATCTCTTTTGAAATGGCCATATGGTTTTTCTCTTTTAATCTGTTCATGGGATAAATTACATTAATCAGTTTTCTAATGGTGCGACAATCTTCCATTCCTGGAATAAACCCAATTGATCATTATCCTCATATATGTTTTGTTCGCTATAGTTGCTAATATTTTAAGATTTTTACATCTATCATCACAAATGAAGTTGGACTATAATTTTTTTCTTGTCTCGTTTCCATATAAAGTTATATGGAAACGAGCCTCATAAAATTAGTTAGGGGATGTTCCTCCTTTTATACTCCCTGCAGGAGATTAAGATTAGAATTATCTGTTCCTCAAATCTTGGTAAACGTGGACATAAATCTGCAAATGCAGAAAAATAATTTTATTGGCTGAGATACGGAAAGTCTGGGTTGTGTGTACGTATAAAAACTCACCTTTTGTTTGAATGTCCTGGTATCACAGCCATTAAAAGACTGCAGTTCTATTAAAAGATCTGAGTGCTCGACCCCAAATGCTCATTGCATCTTGTCTCCATAAATCTGTTTACTATGTTCCAGTGCATATTCGATGTCTGAAAAATAACGCCTCAGCTAATCACCCCAAACAGAACCTGATAACAGCAGTTTAGATTCACAAAATTCTTCCAGGTGCATTAACGCATTATGATGGATGGCATTTGCCAGCAGTCCCCATTCCTTCGCTAGTGAATAATTACTTTATTCATTAAATATTTATTGATTGAAGTGTCTCCTCTGCTAGCTTCTGGGGTCCTAATGCCTGCCAGTTGTGGTTCCTGTCCTCGTGAAGTGTTAGCCTTGGGGGGAGGGGAGCACACATCAATCAATCAAATAAACAAAAAAGGATAGTTCCAGCAAATGCCACAAAAGAGAGATAAATGGCCCTCATAGAAGAGATTTCGAACTAGTCAGTGAGGTCAGAAAAGACTTCTCTGGTCTCACGAGTAGAGAGAAACAGGGCTGAAGGATGCATAAGAGGTGACCGAGAGAAGGAAGACATGAGAATAAACGTGAGCAAAGGTCCCATGATGAGATGGAGCCTGGTGAATAGCACGGACTGGCAGAAGGCTGATGTGGCTGGAGCAGAAAATGAGGCTGTTAGAGGTAGATAAAAAGGGCCCAAACCAACAGGGTCTCATAGATAGAGGAACCACAGGACGATGTGGCATAGAATAGTCAGGAGGCTAAAACAAGGGATGCGAGTAGCTTGAGGTGGAGAGAATGAATGAATTTGAGAGCTACGTAGAAGTCAATGACAAGTCGGGGTGATGGATCGTAGAGGGAATGTGATAAAGGAGAACATTAAGGGTGACTCTTAAGTTCTAACCTGTGCAAGTTAATGGAGATAGTGGCATTTACCCAGATATGGAGCCTTGGAAAGATGCGCGGTTTGGGGGTGGGAGGGAGGGAATCAGGAGTCCTGCTTTAGCCACGTGGGGTTTGCACCTCTGAGAAATCCGAAGGGAAACCCCAAGTAGGCCGCTGGATGGATGAGCTTTGGCCCCCTGCGGGGACCTATAAGTGAGTGCTACGTCTACATACAGATGGCAGTCGAGGGGGACACAGGAGAGACCCCGCAGAGACAGCACTTTACAGATAGGAAAGGAACAGGAGCTAAAAGGGAGAGTAAGTATCACGCAACAGTGCTTCTCGGCGTCTCCCCCCCGCGGGACTTCTAAAAGCAGAGGGAAATGAATGAGCTCAGGAGGTGAGGATGGAGGTCCGCGGCCACGTTTCAGAACTCCTGGCTGCAGTCATGAAATTCATGTACACTGTACACTTCAGGTGTAGCTAATATAACTCACGTTATGCACCCTCGAGTGAAGTCGATACTCTAGAGAGAGATTTCTCTTCTGGCTCTGTACATCCTCTGCTACAATCCTGAGCTTTTTCTCAGGGTACAGATACCCCATGTCGAGGATCATGGAAGTACGATTCTTTCTCAGAAAGCCAGGAAATCGTAAACCCAGAGAGGCCGGGAGACTGTCACAGATTGCACGTCAAATCAGTAGAAGGCTGACAGAGCCAGGCTCTCATGATACCTAACCAGTGTTCCATCCATCAGCAAACATCGAATATTAAACAAAAGTTGAGAAATAAGTATCGAGTCCCTACTAAGGTAGCTGGCAGTGATCCTCCCACGACACCATAGCGGTGTCAGAATTAGCCTGAGTCTTAGAACTCAGTAATGCAGCGTGACACGTGTGAACTACGGGGCATAGGACCTGGTCTTCACGCACTGAGACAAATCACTCATTCTTAGGGAGGAGGAGGCAAAACAGAGGAAAATCGAGATTAATAGGATGATCTGGCTCCAGGGGGCTGCAGATGGGAATGGGGAGGAGGAAGAGGGAGAAATGAGATGCAGAGAGAGAACGTGGAAGGGGAAAAACGTTAAAACAGCCCCTCACTCTTCTCTCCCGAGCAGCTACCTCCACTGCCTTTTAAGAAGTAGACAGATGCGTCTTTTAGGAAGAAGCGGCCGGCACGTGAGCTTGGAGGCGCACGCGCCAGCGACCGACCCGCGGAAAGCTGTCACATTCGCCGTATTCGGGAGGAGCAAATGCATCATCAAATGCATCGTCGGGGTGCAGCTGGCTGGGACGGAATGCGATGGCCTCCGGCGGGAGGACACGTAGTGCCAGCATGCTCCGAACACACCCCGTGACCGCTTTCCTCCCCCAGCACGTAGACACGCTTCCCGCCGAACTTAGAGGGCGGGGCCCCCGCAAGGGCCCCCCCCCGGAGACCCAGCTCTGCTTGAATAGTGTGTCTCTCTAGGTGAACACTGCCGGGTTCCCTCCTCATCCAGGGTAGGGAACCCCGTTTCGCGTTGTGCAGAGGAAGAGAAGTTCAGAGGGTCCAGTGGCCGGGGCTGTCTGTGTTTCTGAGGACATGGCACCGCTGAGCCTGGCTTGGGCTTGACCAGAGAGATGCTCAGTCCCCACGCCAGCCGCCCCTGGCCCATCCGCCTCACGATCCCTGATTGACGCAGCCCAGGCTCCTTAATGGGTCCAAATATCACAAACTTTTAAACGCTTTAATCGTTTAAAAGTTTGTGATATTTGGACCCATTAAGCAGCAACAGGAGCCCAGCTGGATAGCATTCCTCCAGCAGCCACTCCTGTCACCAATGGGCTTGAGAGTGGACCTGCTGGCGGAGAGAACGGCTGCCAGCGGGGTGCCTGGACTTCCTCCTGTTCCCCCTCTGCCCCTGGTCATTCGCATGGGGGATCTCCACGGGGTGGAAGGTCGTTCTGCACAGGAAGCACATTCAGGATTAGTACCCACGTGCTTTCCTCCCTGCAGCCACGGAAGAGCTCCGCTCACAGAGGGTCGTGATAAGTCAGAGCATCGGCCCTTTCCGCTCAGATACCAATAAGTCTTGCGCTTCGAAATCGCTGACCTAAAAAGGCGACTTGCGAAGGAGCATGTCTGTTTTTTTTTTTTCTTCTTTCTTTTAAAGAAAGCAACACCAAAATCAGTCTGACTTCCTCGTACACTTAGAAGCATACCAAAAAAAAAAAAAAAGAAAGAAAGAAGAGTGAGTCATTCCGGGTTTCTAACTTTAGTTTATAGAAACAAAGCACTGAATCATAAAACTTGTCAGGGAAGACCTAGATATAGTTTTATCTAGATAACGTTGGTATTAAAAGAAGCTGGAATTCTATTTTGGTGGCGGAGTTCTGGGATTAGAGATATAACTGTCTGCTCACCAACAATTCGGCGGATCAGGATGTGACTATCAAGACCTTCCCAACAGAGACACTTTCTGGTAGAACTTTCTGGTAACAGTCCATCCACCCGCACTCAGAATTTCAGAATTGGCCATGCTCGGGGTAAAACTTCTCCAGACCCAGCACCGAAAAGGAACTGTGCAACTCAAGTCGGGAAAAGCATTGTCGACTCAGGCCAAATAGTCATATTAATCGTGCCGCGGATGAAATGAAACATTTTTTTATAATCATCTATTCGGTCAACTGGAAACGAAACAAAAACCTATATGTAAAGCATATTGAATAGATACGATCCGAAGTCAAGTGTTTCTGCACACCCGAATAATTCTCTTGGAAGCCTGATGAAACAGAGTTAGTGTACCCCAAATAATTAATTAGTCCTGTTTCCCGAGTCCTCTCTTATACACGTAGTCCCCTACCTGTCTCTAAGACCTTTAAAACCACTTTTATTATCTCTAATACATGCGATCTATCTTTCCTGCCGTTCTGATGGGTAGGTAATTATAAATGTCAATCAACGATCACAGTCAGTTATCGGTAATACTATGAAATGATTTAAAACAATAATAACGATTCAGCTGCCACACTGCCTCCCATTAAGGGAAATTCAGCAAAACAAAGCAATTTGCTGATTCGATGCATTCCAAAGCCACGATGTGGGGAGTGTCTCGAATATCTGCATTATGCTCCCCCAACCAGAAGAGGTTTTTGTTGTTGCTGTTGTTTATTCGTTTTCTGAAAGATTTCCTAAAGCTGTGGATACCACACACTGCCGTTAAGGTTAGTCCCACGGAGAGTGTTAAAAAAGGGTCGGTCCAACAAAACCCTCTTCAGCATGAACGTTCTGTCGTGTCCGTATTTACCAAGATCACTGTCTTTGCTTCTAGACCTTCTTCCTCACCCCTCATAGCCCGAGCCTGTACACTGCCCGACAAACGTGCGTTCCACTGAGAGCGTCCATATCATTCCACGAGCCTGTGACAGGAAGGAGCCACGTCGAAGACACAGGTAGTGTCAGATTTCCCTCAGCCGCTGCCTAGAATCTGTTAGGTTCTTTGTAATCGATTTAAGATCTTGGACACATGTCCTCACTTATCATAATTCCTATCATTTAATGCCAGGTCCTGTGCCGAGCTCCCTACGTATGTTCGACCCTCACGAACGCCTTTCAAATTAAGTACGATTAATATTTGCTATTTTGCAAATGAGCAACTGAAGGCTTAGAGAGTGTCATTGATGTGGCCAGATCTCACAAGTAAGTGACAGAATCGGTTTGTCAAATTCTAGAGCTCAAGTAATTAGTCATTTTACTAGACTACCTGGGTAGAAAATTCAGAAATGATGCCAAGAAAATAAAAAAATAAACAGAAATCACGACATAGCCACATGCAAAATATTTGTTGAAAGCCTTCATAAAAAACAGCAGACAAGACAAAAAGAACCGTTGCTTCAATCGAATTCCCGTGGGACTTCATTGGGCCCGTAGGATCGCTGCAGGTTGGAAATAACCAGATATTAGCCCATCCAGAGTCGCTCTGGCTAATTTCAATGGCCCATGGGAAAAGGGACTGCCATGATGCAAACCCACGCGTCACAGGCCACCACAGGTTGAAGGGGGAGGCCTGTGCTATTCTGAATTGTCTCAGTCCGTAACTGACTTAACTCGCATCGCTGACTTCAGAACCCAGATCTGCAGGTACCTCTGGGGCAAGAGCTTTCACTCTCTAAAAGCCCAATCCCTCCCTTTATCGAAGGGAGCTTTAAAATCGGCTCAGCAAGAGAGGTGGCTGGAGCTGGGAAGCCTTTGCGCTCAGTGACGAGCAGCCCAGACGATTCATCACCCCAGGTGCCACGCCCATTATTACTGCCCACACGCCAAATAGGGCACAGCCCAAGGTTCTGTATCTTTCCCTCACAGCTTTAAAGTAGATTGAAAGACGCGCAAAAATGCCATCGGCTCGATTCATGTGCTGTCTTCACACAAATCTCAGCGATTCATTCTTGTAAACACTCTGTGTATCTATCTATCTTTTCGGTGTTGGTAAGTACATTTTTCAGCTCTGTGACCGTGATGGGTAGGCAGTCTTTATCCTGGTGGGGGTGTGGCCTCCCTGAATAGCCATCAGAATCCCTTAGAGTGAAAGTCCTTGTTATTTGTCTTCGGCAAATCAAACAAACAACAACTCTTTTATCTTGAGGAAGCTCTTTCTTGTTAGGTAACATTCTGTCTGACTTTTATGTTTCAGCGTTCATTGTATATTTAATTATTTTTGAAAGTTTTGTTTCAGCCGATTGCACTTTTTCAAACCTTAAGATAAACACGGGCCTGCTTTGTTAAAGATTAAAAATAAATTTCACAGAAAACTGCAAAATGGGACAAAGATAATACCACATGGGGTCGGTATGTTCCCAAACACAATTCTCAGGGGGCCTCCACTTGAACACACAGTTTCATCAGAATTCTTGTTCTGGAAGTTGCAGGAAGCCCCTGACTCTAACCCACCCTTTCCTGAAACTGGGGAAAGTATGAAAAACAAAAAAAAAAACAAAAAAACAAAAAAAAAACCTCACCGCTGAAGTAAAAAAGAAGAATCTCAACACATCAGGGAGGCGTGCTCTGTCTTTTTTTTTTATATGTCTTTTTTTTTGTGGCCGTTTTAGAAAACATCAACGCTAACCTCACAGCCCTTTTCAAATGGGCAATTACAAAAACAAATACATTCACATCTCCCAACAGGTGTGTCACCGAGTGGCTGTGGAGGATGATCAGGAGATCTTAGTCCATTGGAAAACATCATCTCGCTGGAACCGATCCGAATTTGGCTTGCGATCTTTTCATAAACAAGAGCCCCCTTCAGGAAACGGCGAAATAAGAGAGAGAAACAGGTGTCCGGCGGTGACTCATTTTTTTCAGGCTTATTCCCCAGAATCTTTGAATGCTCACTTGCCCTTCCATTTTATTCTTTCTCCCTTTTCCAGTGGATTTCCCCTTGGAAAGAGGCCTCCATTTGGGACAAGAATGTCTGGAATATGGATGCAGTTCCCGAGGCAGACAGTAGGGGGAGTCGAAACCCCACGCCTCCCGGCCAGCTCTCATCTCTGGAAGTCCCAAGCCACACAGTGTGAGAAGTCTCATGCACTGGGACAGGAGAAAGCAAGCTGCCTGAGAAAGAGAGACTGGAACCGGGACCTGCGGGTGTCCGCCCCTCCCTAGACACCCACGGCGATGACTTAGGACCCGGCTTTCTTGCTTTCCAATGGAAAAATTATTCCTCCCCGGTTCGAAAATTCCACATCCCAATGGAAGCAATTAAAGATTTTTAGACCCAGATGACACTCTGCAGAAGGATTTTACACACTCGATGCCCATGATGTTACAGCCTCCAATTTGCCGGGGTCGTTTGCTAAAAACTAAGCCACAGTGGCCACGTGTGAATCCGATAAAGCGTAAAAAGTGGTTTGTACAAAGTTTAGAATGACCAAAGCCCTTTTACGGATCTATCCCAGCCCCAGATTCCTGGAAGGAAGTATTTTCCGTAGGGAATCATGAAAGAGAAAGGTTTTCTAGGGTTTCTCTAAGAGAACAGTTAGCAAACGGATTACACAAAGACGTAAAACGGAGCCGTAACCGTGGCACTTAGCTTGCAGCGGAATGTGACGGGCCAACACA
>NW_006430460.1:2236410-2238443 GCF_000325575.1 Pteropus alecto
AAGTTTAAGCACATTATTGTCCTGGCATCGGGCCACTGCACAGTCTGTGAAAAGTAGAGCTAGAAGCAAATTGATTCTGAGTTCAACCTTCATAAAAACTGGGATTACATGACCTTGGAATTAGAGATCATGTGTCCTGACCTCTCTCCAAAGGGAAAATCCCCGGAATAACATCTTTGAAAGATGACCATATGGGCATTTTCTGAAACATTCTGAGGAAAGGAGCTCGCTCTCTCTCTCCCCTCTCTCCCTCCCTCTCTCTCTCTCTCTCTCTCCCTCTCTCTCTCTTTCTCTCCCTCTCGCCCTCCCTCCTTCCTTCCGTCCCTCCATGCACACAGAGGAGAGACCATGTGAGGCTGTCTCTCTCTCTCCTCTCTCTCTCTCTCTCTCCCTCTCTCTCTCTCTCTCAGCTTTTCAGAATACCCCATTCCGTTCTCGATCCCTTGACTTTCTTCAACTACGGTGAGAGCCTGAAATACACAGACACATTCTTGGAGGCCTGAGACTTCTATACGAGATCTGTACGTTTTTGTCTTTCCATTTGGGCGACAGTCAAAAAAGATCTAACATGTAAGCGCGGTGCAATGACCGCTTTTTGAGAACTGGTAGGTGTTTTGTCTGTTGAGCAGCGTTAGGGTTACAGAGAAATTGAGTGAAAAGTATAGTGCTGTAATCTATCGCCTGACCCCGCAACCCCCAAGGTCTCACACTAGCGTAGTGCATTTGTCACAACTGATGGGCCACTATCAATACGTGATTATTAACCGATGTCCACACGTCACGTGTGGGTTCGCCCTTTGTGTTGTACATCCTGTGGGCTTTGACAAACGTGGTGACGCTTTTTACGTGGGGCCCACAGAAGATGCTCTTCAGTGCCTGCTTCTGCCATGTGCTATAAGAGTAGTTCTATGTTAATGGTTTGGAGTGAATAAGAAAAGAACAGAGTTGGACTAAATAGGCAACGAGCGATGTCAATTTTAGTGACAGGAAGTGACATCACAGTCTGCCTCATAAATGAAGGTTTCTCTGTGGTTAAGAAGAAACGAGTTTGGGTCATCGCCATTTATGCGGTGGCCTATGCCTGACCAAGACAAAAGCCATCAGGACCTTATTACGCACTGAACGGTGATTTTGTTTCAGGAAAAAAATATTATCGCTCATTAAAATGAGGTCATTTAAATAGCATTGGCGTGGTAGCTTTGCTTGCGTTTAATTTATACATTCGTGAACGTAGTTTGTAAATTTAACGTGTAAATTTGTGTAGCCGTAAACATAAAGGCTTTCTTTATACCTAGTGGTGTGCCCAGACTTAAGAAACGTTATAGAAAAAATATTTGCAAACGCCGGGGAGCCGCAGGAATATTTTTTCTCTGTCAAGAGTCTTGTACATGACTCAGGTTTAAAAAGGGTCTGTACGTGACTCAGGTCTGTACAGGACTCTAAGTGCTTGAGAGTTTTTCCTTACATGGAGCACAAGAGTGCCTCGCCGTGACGTGTCGCACTTAACCTTGTTCTGTCCTCTGAAACCTAAACCCTCTTCTACAGCCCTCTTATTTACAGGTGACCATTGCTCAAGTTTGAAGCTTTCTCATTTATGTTTTAAGAGGCCGAAACAGATTACTATCAACCGAATATACGTAAAATTCCTGGAGGGCAAGTGAGAACTCTATTCGTCCCCTTCCACTGGTTGTCCCATACGAGGGGACGAGGGGACGGGGGAGATTTGCTGCTCTAATTTACCAACTGTCTCAAAAGTGAAAACAAGGTCAGCCCGGCCTGATTTGTTCTTAGTGAATTCCTGATGCCTCTTAGGGGTTCTTCTTGGATTTCTTTTCTGAATGTGTAAGGCCGTGCCCAGGCTGGATGCAGCTGAAGGGTTATCGTTTCTGTGACGAAGCCTTCCCTTATCTGAAAACTGGGGCAGCGTTTCCCCACGAGCAGTGTTCTGGAAGGTCTGTCATCCGTGTGCTTTCTCCGTGAGGACCTCAGGTTATGGCAGTGCTGTCGTTACAGCTGCCGGGGCCCAGGCCGGA
>NW_006430460.1:2238667-2240252 GCF_000325575.1 Pteropus alecto
GAAATCAGATGGAGTAGAAGTCAGTCACCTACGGACGTGGCGGAGCGTTGGGATGAGGTCTGAGGAAAGTTTCTCCCAAAGGGAAGTTGAGGAATGAGCACAGGGAAGATGAGCCTGTCCTGAAGCCCCGTTTAGAGGGGCGCCCAGTGTGTGTGTGTGTGTGTGTGTGTGTGTGTGTGTGTGTGTGTATGCACACATGCGGGAGAGGGGAGAGTTTGTGTGTATCCATGTGTGAATGTGTGTATGTGTGTAAATATGTGTGGGTGCATCATGCGTGTGAAGGGAGTGTGTGTACTCGTGTATGCGTGTGTCTAAGTGTGCGTGTATGCTTGTGTGGGGAGAGAGTGTGTGTATCCATGTGTGTGTGTGTGTGAGTATGAGTGTGTATGTGTGGGGGGAGTATGCGTGTATCCGTGTGTATGTGTGTGTGCATGTGTGTGCGTATGTGTGCGCATGTGTGTAAGTGTGTGAGCGTGAGTGTGTATGTGTGTGCATGCGTGTGTGCGTGTTTGTGAGTGTGTTAGTGTGTGTGCATGTGTGAGTGTGTGTGTGTGCATGTGCATGAGTGTGTATGTTTATCCATGTGTGTGCATTGGTGTGGATGTGTGAGTGAGTGTGCGTATGTGCGAGTCAGTGTGTGTGTGAGCGTGTGTACGTGCGTGTGCGTGAGTGTGCGTGTGTGAGCGTGTGGGTGCGTGTGTAAGTGTGTGTGCGTGCGTGTGTGCGCGTCACAGTGAACTGGCGGGAGGCCAATCCCGCGAGCAGTCTCACCTACACAGCCTGACCTTAAAAGGGGAGGAGAAAGAATGAATTCGGCACGCCGCCCTTCAGGAATATGATTTTGAATGTTTATAATGAATTACGAGGCTCTTAAGAGAAACTACCAATTTTGATCGTTCCAAGCCAGGAGGTAGCTCCCGCGAGAGGTGGTGACAATGAGTGAGACTAAACAGGAAAGCCAACGTCACCCCAGGCCAACCTTTGCTAACCCAGACGCAATGCTCGTCCATACTCCTGGTTACGTGAAGACGGGCCTGGATATTCTGTCATGACGAAGGAACAGAGATCTTGGTGACAGACAAACCTGGGTGAGAATCCTTGCTCCAAAACTTACTAGTCATGTGACCTTAGAAAATTGACTTAACTTTTTTGTCGCACGATTTCATTTCTGTCCAATGGGATGATGATAGAGCACTTAGTTCATAGGGTTGTCCTGAGAATTAATGAGTTAATACATACGTAAGTACTTAGAGTCTCCCACGGAACGGAACGTGCCATGTAAGAATTATGATGATGATGATGATTTTTAAGCATTTTTATTTTTCCTTGGCCCTCTCTAACTTCAAAGGAAACCGAGAAAGTGAGTATGTGACCATGGAGAAAGTAACCAGTGCAAGCGATTCGAGCCAACGTGACTCCCCTGGGGTTGTTTCAGGACTGATGTCCCAAGAACAGGGACTCTCCCCCTAGCATCTCCATAAAATCAGAGTTGTGTTAGCAGAGAAGACGGGGGAGGGTGGTCACGACTGTCAGACAGGATGTAGACCGTGTCTGCTGCACACCTGGATTTGTAGGTGAAGCGCGG
>NW_006430460.1:2241156-2254281 GCF_000325575.1 Pteropus alecto
AGAGGGATTGCAGTCAGCATTAATATGATGGCCAGGTGGAGGGCCAGGGGAGGGAGGGAGCAATTGGGGGGATCATTTTATGAACGATATAGATGTCTAACCAATGTACGGTATACTTGAAACTCATTTAAATAAATAAATTTTTAAAAAAATAGAAAAGAAAAAGAAGACACTTTCCTATTCCCCGGTATCCAGCTCCTGGACACAGAGGAGTCAGCTATTTGTTGCCAACTCAGTCATCCCATTTTGAAGCAATTTAAATGTCTGGTATCAGAGGGATAGTTAAAAGTATGGTTCCATTGCGAAATATTATGCGGAAATTAATCTCGTAAATATAAGGACTGTGTAGCAACAAGGAAGCCCTGGTGTTGTCATTGACGTTAACAAAGCAGTCTGTGGTGAACAAAGCAGTCTGTGGAAGCCGCTCTGGGGCCGCCCATGTCACTCGGGTGTCTCCGCTGTTCTAGCCAAATTTGAGCTTGACCATCTCGGCCTGCGGCTCTTTCCCAGCCACCCCCGACCGTGGGCACACACGCAGCTGGGGAACTAAGTCCCCTTCCCCACCTCACCCCCACCTCAGGGTCCTCAAACGATGGCTGTGGGGAGTTGATGTGTGACTACCCCAGCTCCATCACCCCTGGAGTAGATCATCTAAAGGTGTGTGTTTTGCAAATTGGTACAGCTGCTAGATCCTGGGGACATGGATCTTCTACCACTCAGTAAGCGTGCTCTTCACTGGCTGTTTCTCTTCCCAGCCCTGACGGTGTTGCCTGCTCTTCCCAAATCAACTCCCTTTGACTGAATCCTTGTCTCAGGCTCCGCTTCCGGGAAAAGCCAGGCCGAGACGCGCAGGGCAGGGAAGTGTAGACACATCTTGGTCGCTAGTATCGACGATGTGTCTACACACAGGCTAGGATGTAACAGAGATACCCAATAGTGGTAGGGGTCAAACTGAGGATGGAGAGAGAAGGTTAGGTTTCCCCTCCGCCCTGAATTTTCTAAACAGTCTGTAAAGTTGTCGTATGCATTAAAAGTTTTTTTGTTTTCTATTTTCTATTTTCAACGATAAAAACATCCGTATGCCCCAAATCCACATGCACAGGAGGCTGGAAACGGAAGTGAGAAACAGCTGTTGAAGGAATGGGTCACCCCCAGAATGGTCTGTTTAGGGAAAGTAAGGAGAGCACGGTGGGTTGTGAGGTTTCTGAAGCCAGTAGGACGTGGGAGGACACGACCTTGCAGGCACCAGACTCGATCTGGTCCACGTATAAAATCTACGCAAATTCAAAGTTCACAGGATTTAGTAGCCCAAAGTACAGACATGCCTATTTTTTCAAAGAGCAAACTGTATAAATGCAGATACATATTGTATTCATTCTTTTATTTTTCTCCCCCCCAATTCCAGATAACTTAACATTTTGGGGAAAATTCATTCACGGATAAGTGAAATCATTTGTTTTTAAAGCGCGATCTACGGTTTATACGATCAGAGGTTCTTTTACTTTACAGAGCTATTTTCTATGAAAAATTTATTTTAATCTGAAGAATTGAGTCGAGTCTCTGGCTTCTGGGAACATTATGGCAGGCTGCAGAAACTAACATATTCCTTTATTTTTCTATCGTTTTCTTCTTTAGAACTTTCGATTTAACAAAAAATTAAGACACACACACAACTGATTCTACCGCAAAGGGAATTTAGGCCCCAAACCAAGAGCTAAACAGATTACAGGTGTCAAGCCAAGCTATTTGGACACGTGGGCTCTGATATGAACATCGTACCCAGCGATGCCACTTCGTGAAGTGGGGAGGAGTGTGTGGCTACTGCATCCGAGAGCGGTTTTATTTGACAGGCTAATTGACTCAACTTACAAGTTTTTCTTCTCTAGACAAAGAGAAGGTGGGATGACTTCGGACGCTAAAATGAGGAAGGACAATGTGTTCTTTGCTGCCTATTATCGTCCCCTCCTGAGAAGGCTGACAGAGGCCGTATGCTCCAGCAGGGAAAGCGTACAGATTTTACAGCTAGAGAGATCGAAGTTCAAACCCTGGCTCGGCCTCTTATTGGCGGGGAGACCCTGAGCGAGCTACTTCCCTCCTCTGTGGCTCGATTTTGTTCCCTGCAAACTCGGCGTCATGCCCAAGAGAAACAGGCCTTTGTCATGACAAAAATAATGGAAAGTAACTGATACCCACTACACGGCAAAGAAAAGGAATGAACAGTGGTCACTTGTGCAAACGTGGCTGAGTCTAAGGAATACGGCGCTGAGTGGACAGAGAAGTTGGCCGCCCTTTTCACAAAGTCCGAAATGACGAAGACTGAGCAGTAACGTATTCAGGCGTACAATTGGGAGAAAACAGGAAATAGAACCTTCCGGATAGTGATTGTATGGGAGGAGCACACAGATGGATGTAAGTGACTGCTAATGCTCCAGTTCTTGGGTGGAGCGGTAAGTTTGTTTTGTTATTTAAAATATGAATGAATGAATGAATGAATGAATGAATAAAAGATAAATGAGAGAGAACCATGCCTGGAACAATGATTGTATGCTCTGATCCAAGGATTACAAAATTAACTCGATGCTATGCTAGTGCCTCTGAAGTTGGAAGGAAGGAAGGAAGGGAGGGAGGGAGGGAGGGAGGGAGGGAGAGAGAGAGGAAGGAAGGAAGGAAGGAAGGAAGGAAGGAAGGAAGGAAGGAAGGAAGGAAGGAAGGAAGGAAGGAAGGAAGGAAGGAAGGAAGGAAGGAAGGAAGGAAGGAAGGAAGGAAGGAAGGAAGGAAGGAAGGAAGGAAGGAAGGAAGGAAGGAAGGAAGGAAGGAAGGAAGGAAGGAAGGAAGGAAGGAAGGAAGGAAGGAAGGAAGGAAGGAAGGAAGGAAGGAAGGAAGGAAGGAAGGAAGGAAATAGTACTTCATAGAGTTCTTATAAGAATTAAATGAGGAAATGCATGTCAAGGGCTTAACATTCTGCTTAGAAAATAGAGCAATTTGAATAGCTGACATCGCGAATCGTGATTTTGCAAAACCCTGGTTCTTAGACTATTTCAGACTTTAGAAATGGCTCAGATTCTTAGGGTGTATCCATTTCAACCAAACGCGATTAATTGCGAACTGTCCGTGTTGTGGGCTCGGTTCCACTTTTTATGACAAACAGCGGATCCTTGAGCTCAGCCACTGGCTCTTGAGCGCCTGTCGAGCACCGGGTCTCGCATGGGGTCTCGGCGACCGCAGTGAGTTCGGCACACCTGGACCTCGCTGGTGCGGAGTGCGCGGGGTGAGGAGGATGAACAAATCCTTACAGGTCGTCAAGGCGATTAGGGTGAGGAGGGAAGGGAGCACGATGCCGCCTGTGACCCGGCATCGCTGATCCGCAGAGAAGGAGCGCAGCAGGATGCAGGGAGCACCGACCGGCACCAACCACGAAGGGCCCGCGCGCCGTCCCCACCGCCCCGGGAAGGTGACAGCATCAAGGGTATGATGCGGAATGAACTCGTTGGCCTGTGTCAGGCATTTGGATGAGTGCCTGGTGCATGGTAAGTATTGCTAGTATTATAAACACAACAAAGCAAGCGTACATCCTTGGGCTCAGCTGCCCACTTCCGTTCTCATAAGCCACACGCAAGACCGAGACCTCTGATCTGTGACCGGCGCGGGCTGCTACACCAAATTACCATAGGCCGAGTGGTCTGTAAACAACAGAAATGCATTTCTCGCAATTCTGGAAGCCAGAAAGTCCACGATCAAGGCGCGGACAGATCCAGGGTCTGGTGAGAGCCACCTTCCGGGTTCACACGTGACACCTTCTTGTCGTGTCCTCACGTGGCAGGAGAAGCAAGGGGTCATTTTATAAGAGCGCTGATCCCATTTATAAGGGCTCATGACCTAATCACCTCCCCAGAGGCCCCACCAACTAATACCATCACCCTGGGGAACCGGGTTCAACTATGAAGCTTGGGGACGGGGACGCCAACCTGCAGCCCACGGCAGAGGCCATCGCGCCTCCCACGTAGGGTAGGAGCATCGGATGAGCGCGCGTGCAGAGGGCAAAGCGCAGCTACGCGTTTCCAAGGCCATCGTCGCCGGCGACGACCGTGACCTCTGACTCCCTCTTGCCCAAGACAATCCGAGAGAATGACTCGCTCTTTATGTGCCGCAGGAGGAAACGGTGCTGGGTCCCCTCCGGGGCGGAAACGTCGCATCTCCTGGGGGAGGGGAGGCTGTGGGCAGAAAGTACCATCCGCCTCCCCGTTGGCGGGGAGCCCGGACCCCTCCTTCCCAGCTCCCACGGCCTGATGGTTCGGGGTTCGTTTCTGGCTGTCTATCGTGGGCATAAGCACAAGCAGAGGCTCGCCCCTCAGCCCAAGACCCCCGGGGTCTTTGTCACTGTCCCTTCTCTCCCCATCGTCACTCCTAAAGCCCCAGCGAGAACCGGTGTGTCTGGGTGGGCGGACGGGGTTCACGAACTTGAAAAATGGTGTCTGATGACATAAGAATAGTAAGCCATTCAATATAAGTGACGGACTCGACAGGCTTCGAGTTATTCCGTCCAGTGAGGTCAACAGGGACGCTTGGCTGCAGTCGCTGAGACACACTGTTCACTCGATAAGCACTTCTTAAACACCCGGGGCTGATCCAGACACGGTCTAAAGAGGCATTTGCCTTCTGTAACCACTCGGAATAAGTGTACTGATAATAAGCTTATGGGATTACTCAGAATAAGTTTTTTAATGCATTTCTCTGCTTCTTGCTACATACAGTTGACTCTGCGGGGGGAATGAGGCGTTCGCATGTGGAAGGTGGATTCTCGGCCACTGCAGAATGGTGACCCGTGACTCCTCAATTCAACACTCAGACATTCTGCTCTCGGCTCGGGGGCTGACAGAGAGGGAACGGAGCATGCGCCGTCCTCAGACAAGGAGAGAGCAAGTCGGGTTTGCTTCTCCGTAACCGTGAGTGAAAACGGGGATGAAGTGTTTGAAAGCCGCCTCCCACAAAAGGCAAAGCGAAGGTTCTCTGAGCGCGCGCGATGGTTAAAGTTTCGCCTCCCAGCTGCAGACACGCCCGGCGACGGCCCTGCCGCTTCGCATCTGCCGGGATGGTGACTGCAGCTGCCCCACCTCCACCCCAAGCCCCCCAAGCCTGGGGCCTGGCAAGGACTGCAAGGTGCCTCGAACCTCACTCAGCACCTCCTCGATTTTGATGTGAAAAAGACAGTTCTCCCCGCTCTCCACGTCCCTATGTCATCCTCACCTTCCTCCTGTACACACGACGGTACCTTTGCGATTACGCAGTCTTTTCACTTAAGCCTAGGCCGTCACGGTGAACCTGCCTCGCCCTCGCCTGCCACCCTCCGTGTGACATCTCCTGTATTCGAAGTGGGCAGTGAAGGTAGCGGGAAGCACTGGCCCAGGGCCGGGCGAGGGGGTCCCGGTACTGGGTCCCCCACACCTGGCCACGTCCCTGCGCCTCTTTGGGTCCTGGATCCTTGTCACTCAAGTGACGGGATCCGCCTAAGTCACATCCGAAGCCCCTGCCAGCCTCAGAGGACCTAATTCACAAGTCACGCGCTGTGCAGGCTGTTTGCTGGGCGCATCGCATGCGCCAGGGAGGGGCATTCCACCGCCTCCGTGACGAGGCCAGCTCGGCTTCAGAGCCCCGGTTCCTCTCGGGGGCAGACGCGTGGATCTCGTCAATGGACTGACTCGGTCGCTTCCACTGCAAACTCTGTTGCTCTGGGGTCGCCCCCTCAGTCGGTTTGGGATCTTTCCTCTTCTCTCTTCCCCGTTCCTCCTCTCGAGATCGGATCTGCCTTCGGGGAGGCTTAATCATTGTTTCATCCAGGACCAGGTGGGGACGAGAGCAGGTCGTGTCCGTGTCCGTGGTTTTCTTTGGCTTCCGGCGAAGCTGGGACTGGAGCCTCGGGTTCTGAGCGCTGCTCCTGGTCCCCGCGGGTGGCAGGGCCTCCTGGTCGTGGTGTCCTGTGCATGGCATGCCCCTTCCTTCGGCCCTTCTACACACCCTGAGCTGGGGGAGGGGCGACGGCACGGGGGAAATTTTGGGGTGCTCTCTTGGCGACGTGCTGAAGTGTGGGGCTCTATCAGCGTGCTCAGGGGTCTAGTGCAGGGACCTCTTGGCTTAGGTGCCAGACTTGAGCATAGCCATCAAATGTGCCATCCCCCGAACTTATCAGGGATCATTATCAGGGTTCGTTTAGCTAAAAGACACTGCACCCTAACTGGAGCATCCAGACCCTGGTCCCAGTTCCTCCAATTCTCCTATTGCTGACCCCATTAAACTCATCCTGGCTGAAGAAGTGGCTCTTATATCATCTTGAATCCCTCTCCCCTGATTTCTATGTGGCGTAATTTATTTATGGTGTAACATACGCTGTGAGGGGGAGGGAGCCATTTGGGAATATGAAGAGCGGGCCTAGTCCATTTGCAAAGAAACTTAGGGGGAAGAAAATGACGAATCCATATATAGTGTATGAAAATATTCAATAAAGAAACAGATTAATGATATTGCAATCCGAGAAAGGTCAGAGGTGACAAATGAGACAATAGGGTAGACATGGCCTGGACTGCAAATTGCCATCCAGAGACGGGGAGAGAGAAGAAGGTGGGGAAGCCGAAAGGGGCCCCAGGTCTGGAGGGGGTTTAGGGCAGTGCGAGGCGCATGGATTTGGGGTGCGGGCGGGGGCGGAAAATGCCCCGGACCAGAGCGGACCCCTCAGGAGCGCATGGGCACGAGCTGGAGAAAGGTCCGGTCGGGTTTGAGTAGGAGAGCGTCGAGTCCCATTTGTCAGATGGTCCTGGAGGAGCCCGGTGTGACCTCACAGGGGCGCTGGTTGCGGAGGGACCACTCCGGGGGAGCGGGGAGGGCCGGGGCCAGAGGGCGGGAGTGTGTCTGGGGAGGACGGGAAGAACGATGCTGAGCTCGAAAAGCCATCGGGCCGGGTCCAGGGACATGGGTGGGGTCCTGGAGAAGGGGAGACCAGGGGCAGGTGTGAGATAGGCTGCAGAGGAGGAAGCTGCTGTCCCTGGCCGCTGACGTGAGTGACGAAAACCAGACGGGCCGCAAAGGCTACCGAGGCTTGACTTGCAGAAGCAACAGGACGTCCGCCCAGCCCACGAAGAAGAAGAAGAAGATGGAGCAGTTGGGCAACAGGGGAGGCTGGGTGAGGAAGGGTGGGGAGTGTGAGTCTCAGGGCTATTTATACTCAGCTGGCGACGTCCCAGAGCCCTTGGTACGTGACTTGCAGAAGAGGAAAGGCCTGGTGTGTGCAGGGGTGCAGCAGGGTGGGAGGCAGGACGGGCGTGGAGGCGAATGGGGATGTGGGTGACGGCACCCCACTGTCACTCCACCTCCGGGCTCGGAACGCTGAGGACAGAGCCAGGAACAACCACTGTCCCGTTAGACTTCCGTGTCGTGTGTGATGTGAAGTTTGTGATGCTCTTTAAGTTAAGGCACTGACAAAGTGAATCTGGTTTACTCACAGGAAAAGAGCGTGGGGTTGGGAGCCTTACAAACTTAGATGAAAAGCCTAGATTTGTAAGGAGAGTGTGGTCTGTACGTCCCGTGGAATATTATTCAGCCTTCAAAAGGGAGGAAATGCTGACACCTGCTACAATGTGGATGAGTCCTGAAGACATTATGGCAAGTGAAATAAGCCAGACACGAAAGGGCAAATACTGTGTGATCTCATCTATATGAGGGGCCCAGAGTGGTCAAATTCATGGAAAGAGAAAGGAGAAGTGGGGATGCCAGGGGCTGGGGGAGTCATCGTTTGATGAGTACAGAGCTCCAGTTTTGCAAGATGAAAAACTTCTAGAGAGCTGTTTGCACGGTATGCGAATCTGTCCACTTACAAATGGTTAAGACAGTAAATATCATGTTACGCGTTTTTTACGACCACCGTCACGCACACAAAAATCCTAGATCTGGCCCTAGCTCTGGCTGGGTGACCTTGACCTTGGACTAGCCGACTAATTTCTTGGCGCGCCACTTTCCTCATGGGTAAGATGGGCAGAGAACGCCCACCTCGCAGAGACGTCCCGAGGGGTAAATCAAGGCACGGCCACGAAGCTCCTAGCACACCGTCACCTTGCAGACGAAAGGCGTTCGCGTTTGAGTGACCTTACACACACCAGATTCAGTTCGTTCATGATCAAAACCTGAGTGGTTTTCTTTTACGGACCTCGACGTATTTGGGCCTTTGACGGCACATCATGGTACAGGCCAAAACGATACCGAAGATGAGATAGGTCGTCGTCACGCTCTGAAGTTGCTGTACCCAAACGATTTGTCACAGGACCACACGAGATGTCCCGCAGCCCCGCTTTGGAGGTCACTCCTCCTGTGTAAGGAAGTGCAACGTGATCCCTCCGACCACACAAACTTGGCAGAAATCGGATGCCACTGGCCGGAATACGGGGTTTTCAGATTTGCACGTCCTCAAAAACAGAGAGAGACACCTGTTTTGACAAAGCACAAGTCATGAGCAGCAGGCGTTCAGGGAGCCTGTCGGGGGCAGCACACCGCCTCGGGAGTATCGTCACTTAACACGCGGTGCGCAAAGCGCAGTGTGACCGAGTCCCAGTGTCGAGACCGAGGCCAACGTGGAGCGTGCTTGGGACAACCACCCAGGCTTGGAGGCCCGAGATGCAGAGGAAAGCAGCCCAGACAAAAACACCCCCTTGGCCACCCCTGTCCAAGGACTGGAGCGTTTATGCCCAAGTGCCTTCCTCTGCCACGTACGGTTTGTGGCACGAATTCTAAGTCGCCTAGAAGTCACTGGACTGGTGTCATTTCACAGCTTGGGTGTCCGCCACTCTCAACGCCTCCTTTTGTTACAGATACCTGCGTGGGGCGGACCCTTTCTGCCTCTCACAGTTTCCAGGTGAGCAGCAACCCTCGCACGGTGTTGTCCCGGTATGCAGCCTGGAACAATAGTGCACCACACCCAGAAAGACAATACGCCGAAACCCTCAGAGAGCCTACTCGGGTACCGTGTCACGTAGAGCACGCATGGGCCAGCCCAGGTCAGGTCAGGCCCTCTCCAGATGTCTTCAAGTGACCAGGTCCATCAGTCAGGCCGATTCGATGCTTTCCTATGGCTCACAACCTTCTCTGGCTTTTTTTTTTTTTTTGAAGGTGTCCCATGGTCTGTCCCTGCGTCGAATGACAACATGGTAGTGGAGACGGAGCAAGGGGCTTCGGCATCAGACGGAACCGAGTTGAAATCTCACCTCTGCCTCCTTTAATGCTGTGCCAGCCGATCAGATCGCTTAACCTTTCTGAGCCTCAGAATCCCTCCTCGGTGGCGGGGACCACGGACGCCGCCCACGGCGTATCCGCTTCGAGCCTTGTCCTCCGTCTGTGATGAGCTCTGTCACCGTGGACACTCCTGTTCTCACACACACTCGCACACGTCCTGATACATGATCTCCCACGTCCAGGACAATTTCGTCCGTTTTTTTTTTCCCCCTCCCTTTAAAAATTATTCTCTTTGTACAAGAAAACTGACTGGTCCCTCAATGTCACGGTTTTTCCAAAAGACGTACATGTATACCACGGGAGTTCTGACATTCCAGCGTTTTCTGAGCTTGCCTTCATTTAGGACGGAGATGTTTCCCGGCCACGCCCCCCCTACCCCCGCCTCCTGCCTCCTGCCATGCACGTATCTGCTCTATACAATGGGACCATTTGTTTTGTGTCCCCAGCCCCGGTGTGCGTGACGGGGAAAGCCCGTACCACTTACGAATCTGGATCCCCGCGTCCCCTCTGTCGTCAGGGGCCCAGCAGGACAGTGCGGTCCCTACGTGCGCCCTGACGAGCCTCTCCTTCCCCCTCGGCATCCTGCTCAGGAACTTTCTCCTCCACGGAACTTCTGATTAACTCAGACTCAACCCCGTGTCCCCAGCTACGTGTTCAAAACGAAAGGGCCGCAGAAGCCCTGGGCGTCCCCTGCTTCCTGCAGCGAGAAGGTCAGCTGGCCCCCTCCCTGTAACGTGCAGTCGACTTCCTTGTTTTCTAATGTGTCAGAAGTACTCGTCGGTGTGGGATTTTTTTTTTTTTTTTTTTTGTAGGATTATTTGAGAAGTTGAAGGATTCTGACAAGCATTCGAAACTTGAACCTTTTCCCCCGATAACGATGCCCGTATCACCGTGGCTGGCTCGTGTAGGTCCTGCTCATTCCAAACGCGTCTCTGTGGTTTGCAATTCCCTCCCCCTGCCCCCCATCCGTACAGTTGAGGACAAAGCAGCAAAGCTTATTATTATAGCTTTTACATGCTAAAAGCAAAAAAAAAAACATGTCACTGTTTTTGACCGTGGCCTGCCCTGACATGGAGAAACCACAAGATGGGCTCCGCGTCCCCTGCAGTGAGCTCTGGGGGAACCCCACGGGACAGAGAAAGGAGCGTTTTTTTAGAAACGAGGCTGGATGAAAACCTGGCCCTGCGGCTTTTACGGAGCGGCTGGCTGCTCGCTCCTCGTCCGTTTCTCCACGGACATCTCCGGACACGTACGGCCGTTTCTGTTTTGACTAATTTTGATTTTTTTTTTTTTTAAATGCCCTCATGCTTAAAAGAAAAAAACGAGCTTTCAAAGTGGCCTCATCTTGGTCCGGGGTTACTTCGCGGTGAATCGAGCCTCGTGGAGGGCGGAGCTGGAGTGAACAAAGCGGATTTTGAATTCGGAACCTCCCCAGCAATGCCGAGTACCCCGTGATTGGGATCTTGGCTCTCCATCCACAAAAATGGGAGTTGCTGTACGTCGGCTGCTGGGCTTAAATAAGGAAGAGATATAAGGATTTCAGTGTAAAGAACGACACAGATTGACATTATGATAATGATTATAGGTAACGTAATATAGGTAGAATTTAGGGACTAAGCCTTTAGTGAGAATCCTCACTAACCCCCATTACTACCCATGGGTGACATCAAAGGGGACAGAGGTTTAAGGTAGTGACGTCGGCTGCTTCTCGGCCCGACCACAACCCTACTTGGTGACAGTTCCCTCGGTGTTGGCTTTTGTGAATTACAAATTACAAATATAATTCACCTTCATCGTAAAAAAGAAAATGCATACAACAGAAACATTTATTTCACGCAAAAGGCGATAGGCCCGCCCCCCGAGCAGGGGTTGGCAGCTGGATGATGGGGATACTCAGACCTTTCCAGGCCCACCGCTGAGGGCTGCCTGTTTTAACAACAGTCAGATCGTTCTCCGTGTGTTGTTGGTCTTCACTTTTAAAGAGAAGTAACGTGGGGTGGTAGATAAGGAGGCCTAGGCATCGACCTGCCAAAATACTATACTTTTCTCTTGATCTGGACGAGATCGTTTGTAGTTTATGAAGATACTCTCGTAGAAGCTTTATTTCGATAGATGCTCAGTGAGGATTTATCGTCCATTCTTGTTTTTTTTTTTTAACACCGGTGGTTTTCATCCTTGGAAGTACATTCGAACTACCTGAAAAGCTTGTAAAAACCCCACACCTGGCCGCACCTCAGCACAGCTGCTGTATCAGAATCTTGACGGCTACACATTAGGATTTTTCTAAAGATCCCCACGTGATCTCAATATTCAGGCCAGACAGAGAATCGTCACTTTACATGACGTTTCGTGTAGCCAGGAGCGGAGTGGATTATTTCATTAGCTCAATGTATTTGTATTTGTGGAAGAGCTCATTACCTTTCCTCTTTTAATGCGGCATAACTAATATTTAAATAAATACACAGGCGGCGGAGCGAACGCCGGATAAATGAGATTAAATCGAATAAAGTATCATAAATCGTAAAGCTTATTTTAAAAATTGTTAAGCGTCTATATTTTTGCTATAGGAACGCATTAAAGAATACTTAGAACGTAGAAAAAAGAAATCAATTCACTAATAGTCCCCCCGCCTTTGCATGGAGGGGTCCATGGGGGTTCGGATTGGAGGAAGTCAGCGAGAATGTTGGGGTAATGACGTGGGTTGGGTGGACCCAGGAGGGAGGGAGAGACGGCCATTTCCACAGGCGACTGTGAAGCCGGATTAGAGTAATTCGTTCTGCAGAGTGAAAGCCTCACTCACTAAGAAGCTCTTCTCGAGTTTCGTGGAAGACGGAGGCGCAGTGGGCCGCAGAGGCTGCCCACCGAGGGAGACGTGAGGCCTGGGGAGAGGACTCGCCCTCTGCCCTTTCGTGTCACAGTCATGGAGAGTCGGAGCTTAAACCTGGCCTTGGACGCCGATAACTGCTTTCTACCGTCCCTCCTGTGAGTCAGTGTGCCGGGTGTGTTTGTGTGTGCTTCTCACACGCTCGATTCGCACATTTACCTTGTAAGAATAACTGTGCCAATAAACAGACAGTCCTTGACCTCTGGCAGCCTGCGAGGAGTCCGCCCACAGGGACGTGGGGGCACCCAGACGCGAGACGGGTGAACCGCAGGGCACAGGTCGTGGGAGGCGCATGCTTAGACAGGGCGGGGCAGGAGGGAAAGAACCGTCCTTACAAAGAGATTCCAGGGAAGGAAGGAGGATGTCGCAGGCCGTCTCGGTGGCAGAAGAGGCGTCTGTGCCGTGTGTGGGGTGCGGGGGGGAATCGCGTTCCAGACGCGGGGGCAGCCGGAAGGATGCCGAGGCCAGGGCCCCCCCACTGCCCGTGAAGGGGCCACTGACACGGGGCCGTGGCTGGCAACCCCGGAAGGAGTAGAGCGAGGCCCTGGGACCCGGAAGATGAGTTCGCAGGTGGCAGGTGGCAGGTGGCAGGCCCTCCATAGACGTGCGCCGACCGGCCGTTCGCCCAACCCCGGGAGCAGGGACTGGCCCTCGTTTCGGACGTCGCACTCTGGGAAGATGCTGCATTCACGCCTGCTGTCCTGCCGGAAGCAAAGCAAAAGGCACAGAGAGGCGACACCGAGCAGGGGGCTGGGACGGCGCGGGCGGCCTGGAGGCGGGAGGGAGGCTCCGGCCAGCGGCTGGACGGAGCGGAAGGGCGATTTCAGGATAGAACGAATGTCCCCCAAATCGCCCACCGGCGACCCGTCTCCGGTCAAGTCCCCTCTGAAGCATTTCTTGGTGCGTGATGTTGGGCGGCGGCAACGAAGTCGGGGGGCACGACCCCGACCGCTCCCGAGGCCTGCGACGCG
>NW_006430460.1:2254385-2255306 GCF_000325575.1 Pteropus alecto
TCACGACGCCGCGTCACCTGTGACGACGCCGGCCTCTCTCGGGAGCCGAGCCGTGGGGCGGCAGGTCGGCTCCTCCGTCTGCTTCTTACCCGCTTCCTGCAGACTCTATCTCAGCTCGCGGTGAGCTCACGGGTGTGCCGTTTCTTCTTCACCCCACCGGTGGCCACCCCCGCAGCGACACGGTGCCTGGCGCGTAGTAGGTGGTTAACGCGCAGTTGCCGGATGAGAATCATAACTTAACAGACATTACAGAAGAAACGAATACGTGGAATTTCTGAACTTAGTTTAACGCGAGATTAAACGACTAATTCTTCCCTGCTTTGCCTGTTTCCCCCCCACTCCGGCCTCGACCTGTGGCTGCTCCTCTGATCCGGGCCCTTCGCGTCACTACGTGACTGGAACTTCCCTGCTTTAACTGCGGAGGGAGTGTGACACAACCAGGACACCAGAACCGGCCCCTCCGGCCTCACCCGCTGGCCCCCTGCGCCACGTTCCCACCGTCCCACCACCTTCCAGCCTCCCGAGGGCGCCACCCTCGTCCTCCCTGGGTCTTTGCGCACCTGTCCTGTCTTCCTTCCCGCCCCCGCTTTCGCCCCTCATCTGAGTGGGGCGCCCATCACCCGGGGAGCCCGTCCTCAATATCTCCAATCGCACGCTGAGCTCGTCGGCCTATCATCGAACGTTTAAACCCTGGCTTGCTTTTACTCATTCATCGATAAATATTTACTGAGCATTCGAGGAGTCTTAAGCACCGCCCTAGCTACTGAGGATACAGCGATGGATAAATCGGTCACAGTCCCCTGCCCTCTGGAGATTATATTTTAGTGGAAAGAGATGAGCGACTAACACCTAGAGACACGGCCGTATAGCAGGCGTTCGTGAGAGAGAGCTCCAAAGAAAAACAGAACGGGGAAGGCAGCT
>NW_006430460.1:2256098-2259561 GCF_000325575.1 Pteropus alecto
GCCTCCCAAAACAACAGCTAGTGTGATTCATGCGCTGAAGATGTGAGGGACGCGGCGGACACGTGGGCGCTGCTGACGGTGGCCTCGCCCTCCGAGGCCGCCGCTGTGAATTAGGAAGGAAGCGATCGGGCGGACAGTGGGTCGCTGCACGTGACGTCCGACGCTGCCGTGACCCTCTTCAAAGGGTGTGCGGAACTTTTGACGACGACGAGCTCAGGCCCTGCGAGGCGCCTGAGAGGACCTTTAAAGGGAGCCACGTGGCATTCCCATCTCTACCTACTTCCCTCCTGAGCTTTTCGGAAGAAGAACTCAAAGAGACGGGCCAGGAAGTGGCCTCGATCCCGTGACCTTGCTAACCCCACTCCACACTTTCATGTCCAGAGGAAAGTCTCCTTCCTGGGGTGATGAGAAGAGCTGCCTTCTTGAAGATCTCAGTGGTCCCTGGAACCTACTGCCGTCTGAGCAGCAGGATGGTCTGCTTGATCGGGGGGGCCAAAGCCATAATCCCTAGGGGACTCCTGTGGCTAAACCCGTGAGGAGCTGACCAGAGAGCAAACCGATCGATGGATCCATTCCCCCAGACTGGAGGGACGGGCGGGCGCGTGGAGGATGCTCGGGCCAGCCCCTCACGGCGTCACCAAAGATGAGATGCCCTCCGCGCCCTTTAACTCTCTTTCCGGGTCTTCTGTGGGAACGCTTACATCTTTAGCAGTCAGCAGAGAGGGACACCTGAGGGGAGAGATGCCACTATAACACATCAGGGTGAAAACGACAGGTCAGGATGAGCCGTGATGGGGAAATGGCAGGCTAGCCCGTATCTGGTCTGAAAAGGCAGCGTGCCTGGCCCACGGGGCACCAGCCGGAGCTCACGGCCAGGAATCCACTCACGAGTCTTCGTTCACGACCCACAGCGTGAGCGCTGCGTCTCTGAGAGCCCAGCCTCGCTGCTGTTGGTTGTGTTTATCATGAATACGTTAAGGACGCGAAGTAAGGGTCCCTCAGCAGCCGACAGAGTCGGGAAACCTGGGTCTGGATTTGCTTTTTCACTAACTGGACGACCTTGGGCATTTCAAGTCATTTGGGAATCGAGAGCCTACGAGGCAAAGCCTTGGGCCGCACACAAGGAGACAGACAAAGATGAACAGTCCTAGGCATCTGACTTCAAGACACTTGCGTCCAAATCGAGGACACAGGCAGATAAAAACCCCGAGAGCCTAACGGAGGGGACCCCAGGTTTTGAAATAAAAGTACACGGTGTTAACACAAGGAGAGGGACATTCATCTCCCCCAGGTGAGATACTTCATACGCACACAGGGCAGGCATTCTAGGTGGAGGAAATGTCATTTAAAAAAAACAGCACAACGGACACACAATGAGATACCACCTCACACCCATGAGGATGGCTACCATAATTAAAAAACAAACAAAAAACCCCCAAAATACAGAAAAAACAGAAAATAACAGGTGTTGGTGAGCATGCAGAGAAATCGGAACCCTTGTGCCCTGTTGGAGCGAATGTAAATCGGTGCAGTCGGTGTAGAGAACAGTATGGAGTTCCTCCAAAAACAATTAAAATTGGACTTCCCATGTGATCCCGCCGTTCTATTTCTGGGTATATACTCGGAAAAGTCGAAAGCAGGGACTTGAACGGGCGTTTGCAGGCCCTTGCTAACAGCGGTCAGAAGGTGGTGGCGACCAGGGTCTATTAAGGGCTGAACGGATGACAAAAAATGTGATCCGTCCACACCATGGGACTTTATTCGGCCTGAAAAAGGAAGAGAATCCTGACACCGGCTACAACGTGCCTGAATCTCGAGGACATTATGCTCCGTGGAACGAGCCAGTTACGAAAAGACAAATTCTGCCTGATTTCATTCTCTGAGTTACTCAGAGTTCTCAGATTCACAGAGACGGAAAACGGAACTGCGGGGGGAGGGGGCCAGGGGCTGGGGCGGAGAGGGGATGAGGGGTTATGATTTAACGGGGACAGACTTTCGGTCTCGCAGGATGACGAGAGTTCTGTGGGTGGGTGGGGGCGACGGCTGCAGGACGGGGTGAATGCACGCCACTCGCCGGTCCCCGGAGAAACGGTTACGAGACGGTAAGTTTTACGTGACGTGTGTTTTACTACGGAACGAAAACAAAAAACGAGAAGAGTCAGCGGTGCGGGGAAAGGAGCGGGAAGAGCCCGTGAGCAGAGGAGATGCGTCGGCGGATAAAAGAGATCCGTTTTGGAGCCGGTCCTGGCCGAATCTTTTGCTATGTGATATGTGACGAGAAGAGAGAGGATAGGTTCTCACGCCAAACCGAGAAGTCCCCGAGAGCCACGCTGTGCTCCTTCCCGGTCACCCGGACAGGCACCTCTCCATCCGGATGTGTGTCAGGTGACTGTCCCTGGGATAACGAGAGGAGGGCTGAGTTAAGGGACCCCGTGGGTGGGGCGTAGGGGACCGCCAGGGAGAGGCCAGTGTTCCGGAGTGAATTAGTCTCTCCACCTGTCGGGTGGGGGAGGGAGTGCCGACCGGCCGAGAGGGGGGGAGTCATGTGGCTCAGGAGACACGCAGAGGCCGCTGGTGCACGCTGCAGCTGTCCCATGGGGTAGGCACCCGAACGCAAATCACCCTCAATTCACTGTCTGGGACCTTCTGCCAGGGTCTGCGCTGGCCAAGGCCCACCCGGAAGCCAGAGGCTGAGGAACCGTCTGGCGTCATCCAGAGTCTCTTGACCTTGAACAAACACCAGCATCACCCAGAGGCTTTGGTAAAACACGGCACTGGACCCCACCCCAAAGCTTCTGATTCAGTATGTCAACGTGGGCCTGAGCATTTGCTTTTTTGACAAGTTCCCGGGGAATGCGGGTGCTGCCGGTCTGGGGACCACGTCTGGAGATGTAGCCCACACAGGTCAGCCCCCCGGAGCGAAGAGAGCAGAACAGGTGGCAAGCAGACCGGGAAAGGCAAACCGCCTGTTTAATTTAACGAAAGGACCTCGAATCCGCGTCACGGCCTTGGCAGGCCTTCGTTTCCTCATCCTGAATGCACGAGAGCTCTGTGAGATGCTTCCAGCTCACTCTGTGATCCCGTGGAGCCCGGGCTGCCGACTGTAAAGCCACGTCCTCCGAGTGACCGCAGAGATTACCATCCCTACAGGTGACACAGCTCTTACCGCTGTGGCCTGGCTGGGGCCGGGCTGTGCTGTGAGTTACGCCGCTGGAATGCGATGTATGTTCTCTAGTTGTTTTTCCTGTTTCTCGAATGGGAAAGTAAAGAAGTGCTCCACGTGTCCACATTATTCTCTGTACATGAAAGGGGACCTTCGCTACGCCGGGTACACCGTGTCCCAAAATAGCGAAGCCCTTTGACTTCTGTAAAACTGGACGTCCGGGAGACCATCTTGAAGATTACAGGAGAATGCGCCTAATTACGACAAGCCCGGCAGGTTTATATTAATTATGCCTGGAGA
>NW_006430460.1:2259618-2264248 GCF_000325575.1 Pteropus alecto
AGTTCACTTGTTAACATCAAGAGACACCAGCTGGCCTCCTGGCCCTCAGTGGCCGTGCACACGTGAGCACTGAGAGTGCCGCCTTCCCAAAGAGCATGGAGAAAGGATGAATCCAGCTGCTGGATCCCTCACCCCCACTCTCTTCTCGTCCCCTTGGGATTTCTCCTTGGGCCTGGGCTGGGGATCAGGTGACTGTGAGAGAGCCAGACATTTTATTGAAAAAGAAAACTGCCAGTTGCTTTATGGTCTTCCAGGAATGGCCTGATTCTGGATGAGGGAGGCGGGTGCTCTGCTGAGTTCATGGTTGGGGGCGGGGGAGGGGTAAGTGCCAGTGGAAAGAGAGAGACACCTTGTCCATCCGTCTCTTCCCTGCTGCTGTCCGCTAAGGGACCCGTGGGTGCTGGAGCCAGAGTGTGCCAGTTTTCGAGAGCCAATTGTTTAGTTCTCAGGAACTGTGTAAATCGGCCGATATACCCATCATTAAAAATTAACTCTACACGCTCAGAGTTAAGTAGATCGTATTAAAAACAGAGGTATTGAATGCTCAAAACTCAACCTTGTAACTGAACTACACTCTGCTCTCCGTTATGTTTTCGAGGTTATTTACATGTAGGTGTGTGTCAGGTGGCAACGCCGTAGGATGGCATGTTATCATCTGTCTCTTCTCCATCGCTCCGTTCAGCGGTTTCACGTTGACAGCTTGAGGTTGCCCACTGTATGGGAATGTTCACATCCGGGCAACTGGCAGGTGCTGCGAATCAGGGCTTTTTCCCCCCCATCGAAGAGTCGGTTGTTAAACAGTTACTAGCGAGTGGCTGCAAGGTTCCCACTAATGACATCATACGACAGGTGGCCTTTGGTGGCTGGCCACTTCCACATACGTAACGATTTCATGGTTTATCCATGCTGCTCCATGTAGCTTCATTCCTGTTTATTGAGGAATAATATTCCACTGTGTGTCTGTACTGCATTTTTTTTTTTTTTAATCTTTCCATCAGTTGATGGATATTCAAGTTGTTTCCACTTTGGGGCTTCATGAATAACGCTGCTGTGAACACACACGTAGAAGATTTTGTGGGGACGTTAAGTTCTTATTTATCTCAGGTATATGCGTACCTAGAAGAGGAATTGCTACGTCATACGGGAATTCTGTTTAACCATTCGAGGGGCTGCTAAGCTGTTTTCCCAAGCAGCTGCACCATCCGACACCCCCACCAGCGGCGTCTGGGGGTCCCATCTCTCCACATCCTCACCAACGTGCCGTCGTCCGTGGTCCTTTGGTCAACCTAGTAGATGTGAAAATAGTAGCTCATCGTGGTTTTGGTTTGCATTTCCTTAAACACTAATGATTTGGAGCATCTTTTCATTGCTTATTGGCCGTCTGAATTTTTTTTTGGAGACATTTTTATTCCGATTCTTTGCCCATTTTAAATTGAGGTATTTGTGTTTTTATTATCGAGTTGTAAGATTTCTGGACACAAGTCCCGTCTGAGATAGAGGATTTACGAATATTTTCTCCCATTGTGTTTTCACTTTCTTGATGGTGGCCTTTGAATCATGATGGAGTCCAATTTATCTATTTTTTCTTTTGTCATGCTTTTGACAAAGTCTATGAAGATTTATCCCTACGTTTTCTCCTAAAATCTGTGTAGCTTTCGCTCCTGCATTTAGATCTGCGATACGTTTGGAGTTAATTTTCACGTGCAGTCCAAGGAAGAGGTCCGGCTTCATTCTTCTGCCTGTGGTTATTCAATTGTCCCGGCACCATTTGTTGGAAAGAGTATTCTTTCTGTATTAAACTGCCTTGGTGTGGGATGGAGTTTTAGATATTACCTGACACCTCTTCACCTGATGCTATCCGTTTCCTTAAACACCTGTTTGTTCTCTTTCATTATTTCCGACCCCATGGCCAGACCCTCCCATAGGTGACCCATAATAACACACACCCCAGCATATCTACAACCCAGGGAGAAGCCACCCTCTAACTGTCACTCGTCTTAGGCAAGACAGGCCACACACTGTAACAAACAACCCCCTGCATCTCAGTGGCCCGACACAGCTAAAGCTTCCTTCTCTCGCTCATATAGCCCAATGTGAGTTTGGGCCGGGGGCGGCATTCCACAGAGTCACTCAGGACCCAGGCTCATTCCGCCCAGTCGTCTGCGTCACCCGGGACCTCCAAGTCCTTCCCTCTGGAAAAAGAGAACAGGGAGGAGCTCGTGGGAGTTTTTTAAGGGCCAGGCCTAGAAGTGCTACACATCCCTCCCACTCATTTTTTTGTTCCCCAAAAGTCAGTTGCATCACCCCAAATGGCTACGAGATAAACTGAGAAATGAGACCTCCTGTTTGCTGGGAGAGAAAGGCAGCAGAATTCGGTGAACATACAACCGTCTCGGCCATCTCGACTATTCTGAGACTTGCGTGTGCGGCTCCGTGCGTGAGTCCGTCCAACTCCCGCACAGAACCCTCCGCCCCCATCCTTCCCGCTCCACATTCTGTGACAGGGGACTCCTCTCCGCTCTGGTGACTCATCTTCTGTTTGTGAGCCTCGGCGGAAGGAAGTCGCTGGGGGGAAGAAAAAGGCAGACGTGCTTTGGTGTCGATGGGAAATAGTGGGACAGACGAGTCACACCTGAGCCAAAGGGGACCTGAACACTCTCGTGGGGACTCCTCGGGGACTGGCTGAGCTGAGGTGACATTCTGCATTCTGCATCCAGATCCAGCGAATGCTCATTTACTGAATGCGATAAACTGAGGTTTCGCCTCTTCGGAAAAAAACTCCTGGGAGTTAAATTTTATAGGAATCACTCAGTTTTCCTTCTCTCGGTGACGTTCTTCTGCTGAAACTAAAAAACTTTCTTCTGCGTTGCCTTTCATGGGCACGCAGGAGAGGCAGCCGCCTGCTCCCAGGCAGCCTTTGAGAAAACGAAGACACTGTCAGCCTCTCCCTAACCATCTGCGGTCCGAGTGACTCGCCCCAGTCCCTCTGGCTCTTCCCCGCGATGCTGCCAGCTGCTAGTTCCCTTTGGAATGGCTCCAAGCCTCCTGCACCTCACTCTAAGCCTGGCTCCTAAACTGAACCAATTCTCGGGACATTTCTGATGGACTCGCGTTCCAGAAGCTTCCCCCCGCTGACCCCATCGGTCTGCCGTAGAGGATCAGAGATTTACTCCTTCGCTGCCGCTTTTAACTAATGTTGGCTGAGGTGGAGTGTCTCTCTCTTCTCCATCTGGCCTTTGAACTCTCTCTCTTTCTCAGGCGACACCCTGTACCGGAAACAGCCCTTCGTGTCTGGCTCAATACCCGCTCCGACCAGTATTCAAATGACCCTCAAGTCAGACTTCTCTCCCAGCGCCTTTCCCAAGAAGCTGGACCAAGGTGGTGATTTCCCAGCCACCCCCCAAAACCCACGTCGTCTGCACTTGCCGTGTGCACGACCACACCAAGAGCTCTTACACCACGCTTTCGTTCATGTCGCTAATTAACACATGCGTTATTTGCCGCGGCTGGTTTGCCCAGTCGCAGCTGTTCTTCTGAACTGGTGTGTTCCGTCTTGCACGGTGGCCTCGGAGAAGAGAGGTCTTTATATCTTTTGATTCCGGCTACAAATAATAATGGGGTTCTGGCCTATGAAGAGACGATGCCTTTAGCTCCCATAGTACATAGGTCAGGTAAAGGGAGGGACAGGAAAGCTGAGTGAAATGGACATTTTTTGAGACCCTTTACCATGTGTCCTGCCCTGTGCTGGGTGCTAGAAACACAATATCTTAGGGATTCTCGCCCGAGCTCTACAAGGAAAGTATGGTTGTTCTCACTTTCTTCATGAGGTTCACAGAGGCCAAGAAGGTCACCTAAAATCATACCCTAAGTGCTGGAACCGCTATGCAGATCCGTGGCCGTCTGGGTGTCTGTGTTCCTCGTGGTCTCCCTCAGCATGTACGGCACGCGTTATTATTCACTGCTCTTATTTAGAACAGAAGAGACTCAGAGCTTTCTTTAAAGGCACATGTCGATCACAAGGCAGGGGGCGGGGGGTTGATGGTAGTGAAAATCAGCCTCTCCTACTGGAAAATTAATTCTATATATATATATACCCACTGATGATGGGTGACAGGGGTCATTTAGGCGCAAGAAACATAGCAAGTGCAATGGAGTGTTTATGCGCGTTTCAATTTACGCACAGCCGAACGTCACACAAGTTGCCCTAGACATCTGCCTTTGTCCCCCATGATGGATCCACGTGGTATTTGCATAGAGAAAAGCCACCCGGATCGTAAGAACAAATCTGGGACCTAATTCTTTCCCACGTGATGGTCAGAAGGGATCGCGCTGGGGAAAGGTCACGGGCTACTCTGTGTGGCCTGGGCCACCTGGGGAGGGTCCCTTTCTCTGCATTCGCTGGGCGGGAAGGTCCCTTGGCCACGCATCCCAGTGGCCCCACATGGTGTAGGGGCGCTCGGAGAGGGTTTCAAGGAAGATTCTGGAAGGCCACCGCGAAAGGCGTGTTGCTTCTTGGTTATTTGCAATCGAAGAGGCGAGCGGGACGTGTAGATGGCGTGGGGCTCATGTCAGGTGAGGCCGTTTCCATCACCTGCCAAGTCCTTCCCTCCCAGTGCCCCATCCTCTCGAC
>NW_006430460.1:2264279-2279903 GCF_000325575.1 Pteropus alecto
GGACAATAAAACTCTTTCGAGCCACTCCTGAGGATCTCACTTTTTGTGTTATCCATTTTTTTTTTCTAAATCTGAAAATGATATAAAACACTTAAGCTACCGTTAAATTTCACATGCACGATGAGCAAATATAGCCCTTTTCTCGATAGCATGCTTTGATAGGAAAACAGGAGGACCCTGGCCAGGGTCGGGATTTACGATGTGTGCACATGGGTGGGGGAACCGCAGGTGGGAGAAGTAAGGTCGAGAAAGCAGCCTTGAGGTCTAGGGCTGCAGTTTCCCTTGATTTTGGGGGCGGGGGGCACAAAAAACCAGCAGTGGTTGAGAGTATTCCCAGTAACCAGGAAGGACACAGGCCATTAGAAATAGAATATGAGCCATAAACGTAAGCCGTACATATAATCTTAAATTTTTTAGGAGCTACAGATTAAAAAAAAAAAAAAAAGCAAAAAGAAACAGGTGAGACTAAATTGGGTAGTGTATGTTATTTAACCTACCATACCCCAAATATTATCATTTCAACACGTAATTGGTTTTTAATTAATGAGATTTTTTTTAAAAAAAATGTGAAGTCTTCAAAACCCAACTAAACTTTGGGAAAATTTGTAACACAGCAATAGATAACTAATACAATTACCTGCTAGCTTTATGTGGGGAAGAGAGAAAGGGTCCGAGTTCATCTCAGTCATATTTTGATTACCTAGAAAAATTAAATTTTTTTTTGTCTTAGGTGCCAAACCTAAATGCTTTCCCTAAAGGTGAACTACAATTTGCCTTTTATAGAACGAATATGTAAGATCAAAAATAAATGAGTCACCAAATGTGACGACTTGTGCCAAACACACACAGCATTAAGAAATGTATAGTTCCCTCTAAGCAAACGAAGGTCTCAGACCTTTACTTTGGTGTTTATGCAAAAGAGAGCTATTTTCAAATCTTTTAAAACATAGGGAGCTAAGGAATTTGGCTGCACGGCGTGTCTGAGGGGACTTGTCGATTTTCTTCAAACATCCTGGATTATAAACATGGCTTGTGGAGATTCCCCTTGGGAATTCCCCCAAATTCTCCTTAACTGCTCGGTACACAGTGTGCTCTCGGCAAGCAGCACTGAGTCATTCGAGGTTTAGGCAACACGGGCTTGTGTGTCTGTCCCTTGACCTCTATTTCCACCTTCCTTGAAAACGTCAAGAAACGCAGGTGCCCATGCAAATGGCCTTCGGAACTGAAAAATCTGCCCGTCCCTTAAAAATCTAGGCTTTCAACCTCATAGCTCCGGCTTCTTTGCCGACCGCAAGATGTTAATTCACCTTAACATTTCCTGTCAGGTACTGTTACGGCTTTGAAAGCACAGCCTCACCTTGAAGAGCACGTCAGTTGCCAACAGGAGCGTCTGTACCTTAGGCTGACTTCCATAATCCTCTTAAAGGCTTAACCTCGTCTCCCATTTTACGTCTTAGGCTTCCTTTTGCTTTGAAGGGGGACCATCTTTCCTCTCTCCATTTCCAGTATCTTTTTTTTTTTTTTTCCCCTCTTCGGTGGAGACTTCTAAACCTCCAGAAATTAAAAACCCGGTTCAGGCCTTTGCAGCTATGTAACAGATGAAACGTAACCTGATTTTTCTCATCCTAACCTGCAAGTAGCCACACCTTTGTTGTCTCTGGAAGCTGCTGAAGCTCCTTTTCCATGTCGTTTTTCTGGGCCGTTCGCGTCACTCGCGACCTGGGAGCTGGGTATTCTGGATCGTCCACACCATTTCTTTCCTCTTTCTCTGTTGTGACATCAGGGGGGCCGGGCGACTTCACCCCTCCCTCGTTGTGGGTTTATTTGTCTTTGAGAATGCCTTTGGGGGTCCAGCAATCTCTACCGGAGAGCCCTCAGGTGTGGCCTGGCTCCTTAGGTGCTCGCTGCTCGTCCGGTGATGCCTCTTTGGCCCTGAGACATTCTTTCTTCCTAAGGGCTAGCACGGGTCTCATTTTGCTTTAGCTACATCTGCTTACATGTTAAGTAAGTAACTCGCCAGCTCCTCTTTGGCCAGGCATGGCCTCGTTTGTACTGTCTTAGGGAAGTAGCAGGTTTTCTCTGTGCCTCCTAAGGAACTGAAATAGTGGCCAGTGTGTCACTGTTTCTAACACTCGCTAAATTTTTGTTCCCTTTTCTTTTTACGGTCTGGGCTTAGCTTACCTTAGCGGCTTTGGCTGCTTGCTTTTTGTGTTTCCCGCATCGCAAAAGCAAATCTCATTTGTTCTTCAGCAGACGAATAGCGAGGAATATTTACATCAACAACGCCGCTACCTTTCCCAAATGCTCTTCGACCCCTGCCCCGCGATTAATGTTTTTTTTTTGGAAAGCAGTTTCTATGATAAATTAGAAGCAGCGTTAAATGTGTAAGGATTAATACCTACAAGGAGTAAGCTTTTCGCAAATCCTGTATCTTAGAAGGTCAGTACATTTTAACTTGACTATTAAATATGTAACCTATAGCTCTCTACCTGTGCCATAGTACATCCATATACCCTAACCAGGTAAGTATTCTCAGTGTTTTATTGGAGGTAGCACCTGGCGATTAAAAACTTAACTTCTGGAGTCAAATGGAGCTAGAGTTGAATTCTGGCTCTGTCATTCACTGAAGTAACTTCTCGGAGCTCTGGGCGCCTCACCTCTCAATGGAAAAATAACTCATGCCCCGCGGGACTGTCGTGATGATTATCTGAGTAACGTGCACAGCGTCCTCGGCACTGCGCCTCTGTTCACGGTGATCTCTGCCCTGATCCTCTTCGCTGGGCTGGGCCAGCTGCGTTCCCTGACTCTTCTGGGCTCTGTGTTCGTTTTCTGCTAGGAAAGACACTTTTGGAGTGGGAAACCTATTCCAGGATCGGGCGGATGGTCTAACATTAACTGTATGCCCCTAGGTGTGATCACAGCTCTTTCTGTCTGTCAAATAAACCCAAAGGGAGTTGAAATATTTAATTAGTTAATAGAGATTCTTTCATGAAACACGGAATCATTAAAATAATAATAATAATAATAATAAGCAAGCTTACTTCCAGTTGCCGATTCTGTGTACCACGTGACATCCAGACCCTCCCTGTTTGGAACATTTGGACTAGTAGAACGGAATGGTAGACGCCATACGGCCGTATTTTACATGGAGCTTTTTAAATTTTTTAATCATTCATTCATTCATTGAATAAATGAAGGAGAGAGACCCGAAAATAATCAATTCTAAAGAGTGGACGTGCCCAACCCAGGCCCAGCCAAGCCTCCAGTTCTATCTTTTGTCTACAAGCCGCCCAGGCATCGTCAAGCGTCTCTCCACGTGGACAAAGTGAGGGACAGGCGGCTGGGGCAGCCCGCGACCCCTCCATTTGCCAGGGAAGACGCGTGAATTCCCTGTGGGCTTTGCAGACAGCTCAGCAGATGCCAGCGCTAAGCTGCCTTCAGGTCCCCCACACAAGGTATCGGTCCTCCGGGGTGACCCTCGGGACTGTGGTGGGGACCGCCCTCCGTGCCTGAGGACCTCGTAGCAGAGAAGGCCATCGGAAGGTCATCTGGAAAACCCAGAGACTGTCCGGCATTAAGTCCTGCCGCACAAATGGTCAGACTGTGGGAGGGGGCCACAGTGATCAGGAGAGAGGAAACCGCCTGTCACCCGGGCAGCCAGCCTGGAAGGCCAGGTGCAGGGGAGGGAGAGCGAAGGTGTTTGCAGACCACGCCCCATCCCCTTCGCCAACCTGCTGGGGAGACAGGAGAGGGGCGTTGAACATAGTGGCTCCCATCAACTAGCTTCAATAATCGTGAACTCAAAGCCAGTCCTGTTCCACCTAGTCCTTCCAACCTCCCCACCCCAAATTGTTTTGAGGCAAGTCCCAAGTATCACACTGTTTCACCCGTAACTATGTTAGAACGTATGAGGACTTTAAAATATTACCAAATATCCCCTAATTGCATCGCGTGTTTTTTTCCTGGTCTATTCGAATCAGGATCTAAATCATTTCATACATTGCAGTTGGGTTTTACGTCTTTTAAGATTTTTAATGTGTGGTTTCCTCCTCCTACTACTTTTTTCCTTGCAATTTATTTGTTGAAGAAACTCAGTTGCTTTTCCCGCAGTTTCCCGCAGTCTGGATTTTGCAGATTGCGTCCATGTGACGTTAGCGTAGTCCTTTGTCCCGTGTTGCCTGTAAATTGGTGGTTAGATCCAGAAGCTCAATCAGACTTAAATTGGTTTGATTTTTTTCGGCAAGACTATTCCATAAGTGATGGTATGTTCCTCCCCAGGAAGAATATAATATCTCAGTCCCCGCCTCCTCTTAATTATGGCCCCAAAAAACCCACTATATATATGTGCATATATATATATATATGCACATATATATAATTTTTTATCTTAACCATTTTAAGTGTACAGTTTAGCAATGTTAGCGCGTCCAGTGTCGTGGAGCCCATCTCCAAAACCTCTTCATCTTGCAAAACTAAAACTCTCCCCGTTAAACAACAATTCCTTTTCCTCCTCCTGAAGCCCCTGGCAACCACCATCCTACCTTCCGCCTCTGTGAATTTACTCTAGGTCCCTCATATAAGTGGAATCATATAGTTTTTCTCTTCTTGTGACTGGCTGAGTTCACTTAATATAATGCCAACCTTCATCCATGTTGTAACATGTGTCAGAATTTCCTTCCTTTTTTAGGCTGAATAATAGTCCATTGTATGGACAAATCACATGTTGTCCATCTGTCCATCTGCCAGAGCTCACCTAAGTTGCTTCGACCCTTTGGCTATTGTGAATAACGCAATGATGAACATGGGTGTATAAATATCACTTTGAGGCCCTGCTTTCGATGATTTGGGGTGTATACCCAGAAGTGGAATTGTTGGATCATATGGGAATTCTATTTTCAATTTTTTTTAGGAACCGTCATACTGTTTTCCATAGTGTCTATACAATTTTACATTCCCACCAACAGTGCACAAGGGTTCCAATTTCTCCACATCCCCACCAGCACTTGTTATTTTCTGGTGGTGTTTTGTTGTGTTGTGTTGTATTGTGCTGTGTTTTGTTGTGTTGTGTGATTTTGAAGGCAGCCATCCCGATGGGTATGTGATGATAGCTCATTGTGGTTTCGATGTGCATTTTCCTACTGATAAGTGATGTGGAACATCTTTTCATGTGCTTGTTGGCTACTTGTGTATCATCTTTGGATGTCTATTCAAGCCTTGTCGGATATGTGATTTGCAAATATTTTTTCCCATTCCATGCGTTGTCTTTTCACTGTGTTGATTGTGTCCTATGATGCACAGAAGTTTTAAATTTTGATGTAGTATTTTTTTGTGTAATTCTACCTGTGTGTTTTGTCTTATCCAAGAAATTCTGCCAAATCCCACGTCGTGAAGCTTTTCACCTGCGTTTTCTTTTATCGCTGTTTCTCTTTAGTCACCACTGATGATCAATGCCAAGAATAATTATGATTTCATCAGAGGTTCCAATAGTCCAATTTAGTCCTTCTTCATTTGTTACCTGGAATACTTCTACGAAAAGAGATTTCCCTTCATCAACATGAAAAAATTTATTCTTTCTAGTTACAAGTTGTCAAAATAATGTGCTGGTTCCCTACCATCTTCAAAAAATGACGAATGAGTGTTTTTAGTCTCACTTGAACTGAAAGATCTAATAATTTTAATGTGTCTAATCCACCGCAGTTAAGATTTTTTATTCTTCAAATGTTTCTATCCTTATCCAATTCTTCAAATTGGCTCCTGAATTCTTTTGTTGTGGTCCCAAAATTCTTGGGTCCATTTCTTGCTTTCTGGTATTCTAAGATGTTTGGAACTATCTTACACATTTCCTGCCCCAGACAGAATTGGCCACTGAGATAATATCTGAATATGAAGAGTACTGAGATTTTTAAATCTAGAATGAAACTGCTTTAATAATCTGAACATTGTGCAACAGGACTGGATTATTCCAAGGTTCTCGACTATCCAGAATAGCATAATTGGGTGGCCATGGGAAAACGTGAAATGATTTCGTGTTTACATACTCCCAATGGGTTGACAATTCTCAATAAACTGGTAACAGACATCCGACTGGATAGGTTGAGGAAGCAGTTGGAGGCATAATTTTAGAGCTTAGTGGGAAGGTCTAGGATGAAGGTACAGTTTTGGGAGTTATCCCAACAGACCTGTGTGTAAATCTAAGGGATGGATCGGATGATCCAGAGAGAAAACGCTAAACGCAAAGGGAAGAGCCTTGGGGTGCGCTGACCTGTCACCACTGAGAGGAAGTGCTGCCAGCAGAGGGATCTCAGTGTCTGGTGACTTAGGAGGAAGCCAGGCGGTGAAGGTGGTCTTGAAACCAAGTGCCTGGCTCATTATATATTAATAACTATTTGTAGCACAAACTAAAGTATTGCTAGGGGAATTTCTTATGCTAGATTTTTAAGGAGCCACAGTCATGGACCCTAAATTAATTGCAAACATAATAATTTTCTATCACAAAGAATCTGGTTCTTCGGGCTTATATATGGTTTTAATCAAAAATTATATTTGTATTGCACAGGTTATTTTGAAATCTTTTTTTTTTTTTTTAATCAAGGACACAGAGTGTTTCTCCTACAACATGATTTTCAACGGTAACATGTGGATATATCATAGTTTATTTAACCAATTCCCTTGGTGCACACACTGAGGAACGTTGGGTTAAAGGGGCCACCGATAAATATCCCAAATTCTGAGGGACCATGCCAATTTACAGTTCTACCAACCGTACAAGAGAGATCCATTTTCATTAACTTCTGCCAATACTGAATTTTATCATTAATAAAACAAAACGAAATGTTCGCTGATATTTCTTCCCTTGTGAATTGCATCTCGATTTTTTTGTTGGGTCTTTTTTGGTGGTTGTTGCTGCCCATTTTCTCTGTAGTATTCATCTTTCGTTGATTCGCAAGAGCTCTTTTTACATTAAGGCAATTAACCTTTGTCACAAAGTGCAGATATTTGCCTTTTAATTTTGTTTTTGGACCTGAGGCTGTACAGCCAGGTTCATGTCCTGGAACCAAAGCCAGCTAGAAAGGAAAGTTCACATGGTGACATTTAAGTCCCAGCACAGCAGGCCTGGGGCCCTGGAAAACTCATGTCCGGTCAAAGTGTCAGAGACGTCAAGATAATTCAGAACTAAAGATTCCCAGGACAACGTCTAGAACGACCAAGGGCTGTTTACTTATAGGTGGGCTTATGGAGTACCCTCTACCTGTTTACGTTTTATTTACATTTTATTCTATTTACATTTTAAATAGGAACTTGAAAGATCCAAAGAAATGAAGCTATAATGGTGAAACAACAGGTATTAAAATTTTTTTAATGTTAAACTATTTTATTTACTGTTTTTCATAAAGCGGTCTTCCTCTGCCCTCTCAGAAGGCCAGTGTGCAGTAGTGGCCAGGCCTATGGAGAGAAGTTCCCAGTGAGGAATGTTCAGTGTGCGCGCGCGTGTGTGTGTGCGTGCGCAAGGGGTCGGGGGAATACATCATATTACCTTTCATCTTCAAATGATCATTTTCGATAAAATTCTTTTCAAATAAATACACCATCGGATGTCCTCGCGTAATGGCTAGAACGCATCGCCCACCGTTCATCAAAGATTTCAGAAACTGGGGGACCATTTCCTCGGTCTCGTCCACCTCCTCTGGGAAGGTGAACCTGCCTCTCTCGTCCCCTGGCCTGTGGACAACGCTCCCTCTGCCTCGTTTTCACTCCTAAAACTGTCCCTAAGTCCCCTCGGCTGTCCCTCCTCTGCATGAAATAAAGCCGCCTGCCACTCCGCCTTCCCGAGCAGCCAATACTCCCAGACCGCTCCCCGACTCTGGGCCGCTCCCCGACTCCCGGGCCGCTCCCCGACTCCGGACCGCTCCCCGACTCCCGGGCCGCTCCCCGGCCGGTTCATTCGGGACCTTCCATGCATTTCCTCATTCTGCTTTGCGTCAGAAGTGCAGAAAAGTGGACGAGGAAGAGGTACGAGGGGACAGGTGACGGGCAGGAGGAATGTGGGGAAACAAACCGCTGAGGACCCAGCAGCGACTGTGCCACGAGGCCAGATTCTCATTTGCTCCCGTTCCCCCTGACGTCCCCAGGGGTCCCCAGGCACTCGGCAGGGGCCTTTCTAGGGCCAGAAAGCCTGGTGGCATCTGCGACATGGAAGCCAGGGCAGTGAGGGACCGCAGGCCTTTCCAGCGATGCGTAAACACCTCCAGGGCGGCGTCCTGGGCTAGATGTGGCTCCCTCCGTGAAGCAGGCAACGAGAGTCGCGGAGAAGCTTCATCGCCGCGGCGAGACACGCGCACTCGACATGGACACGTTCACGGGAACGCGCGTGTTGACAGAGGCCGAAGTTTCACACGTGTCCAACGCCCTCCCTATTCCATGAACACGCCAAGTGCACCAACCGTAGGAGGCCCATGCGTGCACGCGCGTGTGTCCACGAGGCTCACGGAGAGCTTCGGGGAGCAAGACCCCGTAGGGAGCCGCTTCTCCTGACGCACCGCGTGGTTTTAAACGCAGACATCATTCACCGTTCTCGGTCCGGCCCCTCCTCCTCCTCCTGCGTCCCCCGGCCCATCGGGCCCTGTTCATTAGCTGTAAATGGGTTTCCTTCTGTGCCCCGGCACTGGCTGGCATTCGCTATTTTATCGTCTGTCACTTGTGCCCTGTGGTTTGGTGGCTGTTTTTTTTTTTTTTCCCTTAAGGTAAAATGAGCACCGTTTTGTCTGCTTGTATTTCTCTTTCAGCCGCCGTGTGGCAGGCACCGGGGAGAGGCACGCGATGGCCCGCGGGAACTCCTCCATCATAAGGCCGTTCAGACCCCAGAGCCATCCCTCCTGTCGCATGACGGAAAGACCTCGGAGGCGCAACGGATCTCACTCCCAACTGGACGAAAACGCTAACGTGGCAAAATCCGGACCCGGAAGCCACAAGCGGTCACACACACGCGACTCTCAGCAGTCCGAGGGCATTTCGCCGAGAAGCTGCTGTGTGCCCGTCATGCGTCGCGATTCGGAGGGATGTCAGTAGAGACTGAGATTCTTAGAAATTGGTGGGGAGTGCACCCCCTTTCTGGCGTGAGCCCTCTGCAGATAAGCGGGTCGGCCTTCTTCAAGGTCTTGACAGTAGGAAGAAACGTTTACCGGGCAGCCTGCTCATTCATGATGTCCCCGATTTCTAAGGTCGCCCTGTCATCTCTGGGGCCTGTCACAGCCTGGGTAAAACCAATGACACCACGAGGAAGCAGAACATCGCCCTGTGCCACCGAAACCCAGCCTGAGTCCCCGATTCGCCTCTCCCTCTCCCTCCCTCCCTCCTTTCCTCCCTCTCTCTCTCTCTCTCTCTCTCATAAGTCCCCACTTTGCAGCTCTTCAGATTTGGAAAATACAACTCTCTGATTCTTGTGAGCATGCACCAGAACCTCCCAGAAGGCTTCCTCACACACACAATGCTTCGCAGGTCTGAGGCGGGGCCTGGGAATCTGCATTTCCAATAAAGTCTCTGGGTGATGCTGAAGCTGCTCTTCTGGGGCACATCACTGTTTCGGAGCAAAGATTTGGTAACTTTGGGGAGTCGAGATACCTTTGAGTTTCCGGCGGAAGTTATTCATCACGTCCCTCCCCAAACTACTCGTCACCATACACGTCTCGGTCCGTCTTCGGAATCTAGCATCTTCTTACCCCAAGGCAGCCCTTGGACTCTCTAGCAATCCCTGTGGACCTCCAGTTAAGACCCTCGGCTTCAGAGGCCGCTTGTCTCTGGACGTCCGGTCCTGGGTGCAGGTACTCCGGTGCCGGCTTTGCAGTCTTGGAATGCTGCGACAACCTGACACGCAGCTGCTGTCCACCCTCCTTCCATAATTTAGCCAGCGAATGTTTCCTGAGCGCTTTGCACGTGCGAGCATCGTGCTAAGTGACCAGGATACGGCCCCAGCATCGACGGAGGACACATGGCAAGAAACAAACCTCCAGGCAAGTGCAATCTCAAAGAGAGGGACAGTTAATGAAGGCAAAGTCACAAAGTCTGCCGCCCCGGGCCCCAGCGAGTCTGGGGGCCAAGCCCATCTGTTTTTTCAGCAAAGGCCTATAGTCCAGGTTCCAGGTCGTGGGCTTCTTCCGGTCCTCGCCTGAGGCGTATGCGGCGGGCCTTTCAGTGTGAAGGCCCTTCTGAGTTTGATGCTGGTGACCTGGGGTCAAACGGATGGGACAGTCAAGCGAGAGAGCCGTGGCAAGTGTCCTGGGGACGGTGGTGCAGAATCCAATACCTCGACGGTGAACGAGGCTTGGTTAGGCCACGGGACATGGGGACATGGGGACGGCGGGGGCGGGCACGTTCCGGGCGGAGAGAACGGAGGGTCAGACAGGAGAGACGCGGGGCTGGCACAGGGGACGGCGGTGCCGTGCACAGTCGCACAGGATGCGCGTTCGGGAAAAAGCCGAGGTCTGACGCTCTGGAACTGCCGTCTCGAAAGTTTTAAGGATTCGAATTCGTGCTGTGTAAGTGAAGCCTAACGGAACAATGGAGCACGCCAGGGACCCGGAGCCTCTGCTCACGTGGGGTCTCGCCTCTCAACACCTCCCTGCCTCCCGGGGTGAGTTCTTGGTTCCCTGCTCTCTGTCCCCTGGTGCCCAACCCTGCCCACCCTCGCTGCACTGCGGCCCCCGCCCTCCAGCCAGGCAGCCACTGCCACCGAGAGAGCAAAAGCCACGGAGCGGGCCGAGGAAGTCCTTCCGTGGCTGAAAGCGAGGTCGGGGATTTTGCCCCAGCGGCACGGCGGGCACCCGAGTGGATGAGACAGTGCAGGGTGGGACGCGAGGAGGCCGGGGACAGCTCGCAGGGACCACCAGGTCAAGCAGGGCAGGCTAGGGGACGCGGTGGCAGCGGACAGCCCCAGGTTTCGGTGGCACGACGCGGCACGTTTCTTTCCTGCCCTGTGCTTCCAAGTCCGAGGCAGGTGTGAGGCCAGGATCGGCTCGGCGTGGTTCCTTGGGGACCCAGGCCGGCCGGGCCCGTCACAACGCACATGGGTGCAGGGGCGCAGAAATCAAGGTCATGGCTACTCACCCACAGGCGGCATTGGCATCGTCCCCCGACCCCTCCCCGGAGCCCCGTCCCCGCTCCGGCCCCGTCGTCCCCCTTCTCACCTCCGTGTCTCTCTGTTGCTGGTCTCTCGTGTTCCCTCCTTTCTTCACCTAGGACCGAAATAATAGCTGACACCTGCTCGTTCTGGAAAACGTAACTCAAGTCTCAACTCCCCAGGAGCCTTAATTATTCACCTCTGTGCCTCTGTCCCGACCCGGGCTTTGTCCCTCCACACCCCGTACGGTGTGTGACGTATCACAGGTGTGCGGCAGACTTGCTAACTCATGTTGTACAGGGTACAATTTGATGTGTAGACAAAAACGTGATGACTTTGGTCTATAAATAACCTCATCGTTTTATCGTGCTCCCATCGAATGGCTGCTGGGACTCCTTTAATCAAATGTCCGATCTGGGTTCAAGCCGAGTCCATCTGATAATTTAATTTCTTTCTTTGGGTAGTGTTTTGCTTGTCTGGTACAGCTGCCCAGTGCCTTAGAGAGTTTTCCCTCCTCACTGCTTATTTCTCTAAGATGGCATCTGAGGTACGGGGGGTGGGACATGTGGCTTTTCTGTCCTGAACTTGGTAGTGGAGGAAACGAGTCCCCCGATGCTCTGCAGGTGGCAGGGCATATACTCGGTGACATCCACTGGCCTTTGGTGGAAAGTCCCTCGGCTGCCTGGTCGTCGCTCGTCCTGCTTCCCCCGAGTCTGAAGCGACACCAGTGGCTGGAGAATTCGTGGTCTGCCCCTTGGATCCCGTGGGTCCCCAGTTAATTCCCTGTCCCTTGCGTCCCGTTGACTGCAGATACCTCGGTAACCTCCGTAGGAAAAATCGAGGACAGCCATTGCCGAGACTCAGTCGTTGAGCTCTCTGTCCGTGTTCCCCACTGTCCTTGGACTCGTGGTCCTTCTGCTGAATATTCTCCACGGGAACCATTTCGTGTGGCCTTACGTTCTGCGAATTTGGATCATTCAAACGGTGCTGAAGACGAATATGCTCTTGTAAAATGGATCTACCTTCCTCCGAGATCTACTGACCTGGGCCTAGACCCTGGATTTGCATCCAGACATTAGCTAGTGCGCAACCAGACCACGCATCCCCAACGGAGAAGGTCGGCCCCTCGACACCGTGTGTGCTGCTGTGTCCTCGGGGGCGTTTCGTCCGCGCGAAGAGCATCAAACACTTCCTGTTCCCACTGAGCACTTCCTGTTCCCAGGGGAAAGGCTTTCATCAAAACGTTCTCAATAAATCCTAGCACGCGGAGGTGTGAGTCATTTCATTGAGGCCTCTGAGGAAAGGGCCAGTACATAAAGACCCTTTTATGAGTCACTTAGTGATTCTGGACAAGGACCATCTAAAAGCAGTTTCCGCAGAGGCGATCGGAGGCATGTGTCGAATATTTCCTCTTCCTCAAAGACATGTGTCAGAGGAAGTTCGTGGCCCTGGTGGGCACGACGCTGCGTCTCCATCTTGGGGTGTCCGAGCTCGTCGTGGCTCCAGACTTACCTCAGCGAGGGCCCTACGTAGAATTGGCACCCGTTCCGGGCAGGTCAGAAGAATAAGACCAGAAGAGATGACCTGAGGTTAAAAATGTGGAGAATCGAGCAATACGACAAAGAAATCGGATGGACAGCAGCAGAGAGGCGAAGCGAGGGGCTGACTGGGGCACCGCCTCACTCTCCGACACCGTCTCGGCCCTGCACGCGCCCTCCGAGTCTCCCCGTGCATCCCCCCTGCCGTGTGCCCGCTTCTTCGCACCTGCGGGACAAGCTGGAATTGCAATGACGGTCCATCCTGGGCCCAAGAGTAAGACACGGCGACAACAGGGTCATTTTGAAAGACACGTATGTATCGGGGACCTGGACTGACCTTGGCCTAGGCCCTAGATTCGCATCCAGACATTAGACAGGCCCTGTCCTACGCCATCGACGTCTCTCTGAGCTCTGAGCTGCTTGTCCCTCCAGGTGAGTGCGGGGCCGGCTCCCTGGGCAGGCAAACGTCGCTCGCCCAGAGCTCTGCACTCAGAAGGGCCTGCACTTGGTGTGACGGTCAGCTGTCACTGTCTGGAAATTCTCACTAAGTTTTGAACAAGGGGCCTGTCGTGTGCACTTTGCACCGGGTCCCACAAGTAATGTAGCCAGCCCTGGGTGGGGGCACGGAGGCTCTTGTCTGCACACGCCGGAGCAAACAGCCCCCGACTCGCGAGAGAGGAACCTCCCGGCCCGCTGGCGAGCCGGGAAAGGGGCGTCCCTCGGCTGCTACCATTCGAGCAACTCTGAAGGCCCCCATATACCTTCTGTCAGGGAAAAGGTGCTTGAGAAGGATGCCACCCAGGTTTGATATAATATCGAGGGCCTTCTGGCATCGTCGAGGAAGACTATTCTAGCCGATGGTAGAAGCCATCTTTAGCCTAGATTCGAATGGGCTCATTTTAAGGAAAAATCTTCCAAAGAAATATTAACAAGGTCTCTTTCAAGTGTTTGGTTTTATAAACTTAATAAATAAATATAAAAGCACACATTTATGCTCTAGTTTTCCTTGCTTTTCGTTATGCAGTTTGGGCGGTTTTATAGTATGAAATGGCTTTCCAGGAATTTATTCTCTATTTTTTATAACTTTATGACCATAAGAAATAAGGAGATAATGGTGTGAATTGCAGCCTGAGCAATTAAGGCATTCCTTCAAGGTAAGCTGGATTTTCAAAATAATTACAAATATATACAGCAAACCCCCCCCAGAGACTCACTGATATCCTCGTACCTTTGCTGTCTCACACATGCACACACGCGCACACACACACACGCACATGTACACACGCACACGCACACGCACGCACATGCACGCGCGCACATACACGCACACGCACACACACACATACACGCACACATGCACACATGCACGCACACACACACACACACGCGCACACACTGCCACAAACTGAAGCCAGACAGGCATATCTCTTTTCTTTCTTCCAAAGCACAGTCTAATTAGACAAAGAGCACAAATATCTTCACTATATAGGTCAAAACAATTTGTCTGCCTTGTTCATTTCTCTATTCCAATGCCCAATACCCAACACCGTGTTAGATAATATTTGTTGATTGAAAAGCATTTGACTGAAAGTATAGTAGGTTTTTCATGATTTCCATGCCAAACGCTGAAGTGATTTCAGAGAATCGGTTAATATTGTGCGCCACTGGAACAATGTTGATATGCTACGGGCACACGTAGGGCCTACGTGTACCCACAAAGAAGAGAAGTCACATCAGAGAGAGAGAGAGAGATGAGCAAGTGGACGTGGGAAAAACAATTTAGAAGAAAACTTTCTCATCGGCTTCTCCTTTCTGCTTCATCCCCCCTCCCCGCCAACTCCCCTCCCCTAAAGACACATCTCTTTCTAGTCTCCCATTTCCCAGGGCCCATGATTTTTACTTGCTTCTCTTCTAGTAAAATCTATAAATACTACAGTATCTCATAAGCTCATTTGTACTAAAGTGTGAATGGCTGCTATCATTTTTTGAATGAGCTCTCTGAATGAAGTGTATTTATATTTTAATAGAGGATAATGGGATGAGTTACAACCCGCAGCCTTCCCAAAATTAAGGAATGCCAGAGAGATGTATGTGGAGGCTGGAGAGAAGAGACACTTTGGGTAGAAATGGCCCCGCTTAAAAAACAAAAATCATTTCTCTTCAGAATAGGGTAACTACTCAAGTGGGGGCATTGTCATTGGAACTCCCGTACCTTTTCCTTTATTTTGACATGCCCCAAATTAGCTCAATGTACATTGAAAGAGAGAGAGACACAGGGAGAAAGAGACGCAAAGGGAGAGAAGCAAACGATACATCTCACGTGAATCTCTTCTGTTTTTCTCTTTAGAGCCTTCATCAGGATTCGGATCAGGGAGGCTGAGGTGACATGCACAGGGGGTGGGCAGTGGGAGTGCGGATCTGGGGAAGAGGGATGCTTAGGAAGCTGAGCCCAAATTCTGGTTCTGTGACTCGACAGTGGAATCTGCCGGCCCGGTCATCCCTGCGGCCGTGGCCCCGTTCGCCACAGGACTCATTCGAGTTTTCGTTTTCTTAAGGTCATCAGTCATCAAGTGGTCACTGCATGTGGGTTTCAATTGGATCAGGGAAGTTATGTGCAGATGTAGCCAGTTCGCATCACCAAGACGTAGTCAGCAGCAGATAAGAGTTTCTGTTCCTCTGCGAATCTCGAGTTAATCTGAAGCGGTCAACGTTCCCCCCGCGGCCCCCAACGCGCTTCCTTTCCAAATCCGAATGAGTGGCTGCGTCTCCCGTAAGCCGACATGGGACAACAGAGTTCATTCGTGGGGGACGAGCCCTTCTCATCTCGGTTACTGTTTCACGAAGAGGACCGTGGGTTTCGATACTTCAAGCACGCCAAGCAACGTGAGCAGCTAGGTGATGCTCTCCTCACCTCTTTGGGGACAATTAATCAATTGTCAAGCAACGATCTGTGCGATGTGGACAAATAACCCC
>NW_006430460.1:2282781-2286260 GCF_000325575.1 Pteropus alecto
CGCGCGCCCACTCACTGCCACAAACTGAAGCCAGACAGGCATATCTCTTTTCTTTCTTCCAAAGCACAGTCTAATTAGACAAAGAGCACAAATATCTTCACTATATAGGTCAAAACAATTTGTCTGCCTTGTTCATTTCTCTATTCCAATGCCCAATACCCAACACCGTGTTAGATAATATTTGTTGATTGAAAAGCATTTGACTGAAAGTATAGTAGGTTTTTCATGATTTCCATGCCAAACGCTGAAGTGATTTCAGAGAATCGGTTAATATTGTGCGCCACTGGAACAATGTTGATATGCTACGGGCACACGTAGGGCCTACGTGTACCCACAAAGAAGAGAAGTAACATCAGAGAGAGAGAGAGAGATGAGCAAGTGGACGTGGGAAAAACAATTTAGAAGAAAACTTTCTCATCGGCTTCTCCTTTCTGCTTCATCCCCCCTCCCCGCCAACTCCCCTCCCCTAAAGACACATCTCTTTCTAGTCTCCCATTTCCCAGGGCCCATGATTTTTACTTGCTTCTCTTCTAGTAAAATCTATAAATACTACAGTATCTCATAAGCTCATTTGTACTAAAGTGTGAATGGCTGCTATCATTTCTTGAATGAGCTCTCTGAATGAAGTGTATTTATATTTTAATAGAGGATAATGGGATGAGTTACAACCCGCAGCCTTCCCAAAATTAAGGAATGCCAGAGAGATGTATGTGGAGGCTGGAGAGAAGAGACACTTTGGGTAGAAATGGCCCCGCTTAAAAAACAAAAATCATTTCTCTTCAGAATAGGGTAACTACTCAAGTGGGGGCATTGTCATTGGAACTCCCGTACCTTTTCCTTTATTTTGACATGCCCCAAATTAGCTCAATGTACATTGAAAGAGAGAGAGACACAAGGGAGAAAGAGACGCAAAGGGAGAGAAGCAAACGATACATCTCACGTGAATCTCTTCTGTTTTTCTCTTTAGAGCCTTCATCAGGATTCGGATCAGGGAGGCTGAGGTGACATGCACAGGGGGTGGGCAGTGGGAGTGCGGATCTGGGGAAGAGGGATCCTTAGGAAGCTGAACCCAAATTCTGGTTCTGTGACTTGACGGTGGAATCTGCCGGCCCGGTCATCCCTGTGGCCGTGGCCCCGTTCGCCACAGGACTCATTCGAGTTTTCGTTTTCTTAAGGTCATCAGTCATCAAGTGGTCACTGCATGTGGGTTTCAATTGGATCAGGGAAGTTATGTGCAGATGTAGCCAGTTCGCATCACCAAGACGTAGTCAGCAGCAGATAAGAGTTTCTGTTCCTCTGCGAATCTCGAGTTAATCTTAAGCGGTCAACGTGCCCCCCGCGGCCCCCAACTCGCTTCCTTTCCAAATCCGAATGAGTGGCTGCGTCTCCCGTAAGCCGACATGGGACAACAGAGTTCATTCGTGGGGGACGAGCCCTTCTCATCTCGGTTACTGTTTCACGAAGAGGACCGTGGGTTTCGATACTTCAAGCACGCCAAGCAACGTGAGCAGCTAGGTGATGCTCTCCTCACCTCTTTGGGGACAATTAATCAATTGTCAAGCAACTATCTGTGCGACGTGGACAAATAACAACCTCTCCGGTCTCCGGTTTTGTTACCTATCGCGTGAGCGGGTAGCACACGTTCTGTCCGTCCTCGCTCCCAGCTCTCAAGACGCTTCTCCTCATCTTCGGTGGCACAGGTGGATCGTTCTGTTGTCAACCGGAAGGTGAGGGCTCGCGCCTTTTGAGAGCCATGATGTCAAAGACGGTGACAATACTCAGGAGCTACGTTACAGGCAGCCAGAGAGACCCGGGGCCTGAAATACGGCGGGAGATGAAACTCCGAGTCTGGAGGAATTGAAGATGTCGGTGGGGACCAGGAGAAGCGGATGGAGAGGATGCGGACAGAGGCGGGAAACGGATCAGCCTGAGAGTCGGCCAAGCCCTGCACACGAGGAGGGAGAGAGAGAACCGGAGGACACGAGGCTCGCGGCCGGAGAACCGAGAAGGAGACCAGGCTCACGGGTCCTGTAACTCGGTGTCTGTAGAACGGCGCCGACAAATAAGCTTTGGGCTTCACCCTACTGACCTGCACTTTCTGCTGGAAAAAGGGAACCGTGAGCCGAGGGCGCCAAGGAGCGAGGAGCACGCGGAGCCGGGAACAAAGCAGGGAGGACTTCGCTTCCCTGGCCTCGGAGGAGCTGAGGTCAGGCTCTAGTTTGGACGCGGCGTAAAAGCAAGGTACGGGCCGGAGGGAGCATCCACGGGGACTCACTCAGCTGCTGCACGGACGAAGCACGGTCGTGATGATGAGAACATGACCGTGCGCTAGCGAGGCCTGCGTCGGACCTGTCGCACGGGCCCTGGGCCACCGGTGACAGAGCCAGCTCAGAGTGCCTGGCTCCCGAGAGCCAGGGTCCAAGCCATGCTGGCGGTGTCTCTCCCCGTCTCTTAGCCTCGTGCCAGTCACGATGGGATGCAACATGGCCATGAGGCTGAGTGATGGATCGCACTCGGCCTTGGGCTGGGTGGGGCAGGAGGCAGCGGGGGCAGACAGGTGGTAAGCTGGGGTTCCCTAAGGGACAACCGAGGGGCTGCGTGACAGGCGGGTGGGCGGACGCAAGAGATGTCCACCGACCCAGCGTGCACCCGCAACTAGCCTTACTCACGTGGAGCAGACACCTACAGATTCCTCCCCAGGGAAAGAACTCGACGCAGCCCCTGGCTAAGTCCGCATTGCACAGATGAGCCGTTATGAGCCCACGGCTTTCCAGGAGAAGCAAAAGGAAAAAGTGGGCATCGTGGAGTCGGGGTGGTGAAAGCCATCAGGGAGACAACTCGGAGGAAACTCCTTGTGAGTCTCTTCTATTTCAAAGCCCCAAGTCTTCCCAAGACGATGCGTGCCTGTACTGAACATCAGCTCCAGGGCGGGCACAGTCCCCCTGGAACCTCCTGTCCTGCTCAGAACCTCTTTTTTCTTTGTCTGAGGATAAAGAATCTAATCTTTCTCACCTTGGCTTTCTTCAGATTCACTCCCGTCTTGGCGTCCTCGAGCGATGTCCCCCGGCCCCCTCGCTACGGTTACGAACGCTCCTGGCACCGGGTACCATGCGCCACAGGTGTAACGTAACAATTATTTTCGTGACCCTTAAGTTCTGTCTGTCTTACCCGCTGGATCGTAAGGCCCATGATAACAGTAATATTTCTTTTCTTTTCACCATTCATTTGCTAACAGAGTTCCCGGCGTGTGGAAGTAATGTAAATATTTATTGAATGAATAAATGAAGGAAAATATTTACAATCTAAGCGAGGCTATGCACATCAGGAGGCTTTTGATTTCAGGGTGATTTCAAAATATTCAGTAAGCGGTATGGTAAAATCATCGACCAACCAGAACCGATACCAGTGTGGCTGTCCCTGTGTGTGTCAGGGGACGATCAGCCCTGAACTACATGATGTGTAGAAGTGCTTTCGACCGC
>NW_006430460.1:2286424-2301028 GCF_000325575.1 Pteropus alecto
CTTCAGAGTAAAGCCCAGCCAGGACTTGCTAGATTGAGTCAGAGTTTTTTCTCCCTGGGGACAGGTCTAAGTTCGAGTGGCCAACACAGGGCCACACCTTCAAGGGACCGGATCGCTGGTCGCCATCATCCACCCACCCATGCTGGCGTCTGCCAAGATGCTCCCTCTTCTACCAGGTCCCTGCTTGTTGTCACCTCCCAGTGTCAACCCTGACTGAGCTGATCACATTTCTTCTGGTTTCTGTCGCTGTGTCCATATGGGTCACGCTAGCCCCTCTGCAGGTGTAGTGACCCAGTTATCTCCTTGCCTCTGTCCAGGAAGGACGGAATGCGAATTTCTGGATGCTTCACAGTGGGGACGGAGGAAATCTGGTAGGGCTGTCTTAGACCCTCGCCCGCCCCAACGCAGACGGACCAGCCTGCCATTTTTACCTTACTGCTGCTCCGTCCCACCAGCACGAGAAAGCCTCGCCGCCAAGCCAGGTGCCCCGCCCCGCCTCTACGGCCCCCTGCCTTACCTAGGGGTTCCTCCCCTCTCTGCCCGCCCCATTTGGTCTGGATGACTCCTTGGAGTACAAAACTCCATTCTCATCCGATCATTCATTCTCCTGACTGTGTCGTTTACGGCACAAGCTCTATGCCCTAAGTCCTTCGAGACCATGTTTTTTGAGAGTCAAGTCCTTTTTCTGTCTCTTGTCTCTGCGATGAGACTCGAGGTCTATTTTGAAATCCAAAAGCTGAGTGCGCCTGTACTCATTCTCTCCACGTTTCTGCTCTAAGCTCTTGACCCTGGACTCTTACTGTTGCCCGATTGGCTTGGCGGCCACGGAAAATACCAGAGAGAGAAAAACACGGACACGCCCATTTAAGAAGAGGACATCTCCCCAATATGATGGTGTTGACAACTGCCCGCTGAATCAGCATCCACCTAAACGCTAATCGAAAACAAAAGCAACCACAACAAATGAATTAAAATTTAATTAGTCGATGAAAGGTCGGTCAGCAGGGCTTTGAAGCAACCTTTACAGAAAAGTCTAATTTTACTGCTTTGTACTGAACGTGAGAGTTTCCACCTATGTTTTCTCTTTTAATCTCCATTCATCCCCTTTTTAATGTGATATTTTCGGAGGAGAGGACGGAAGAGCAAACAAGTGGCCCCACTCAAGGGGCAGAATAACGACAAAGCCCCAGAGTCCCGGGCCCGGGCCCTGAATCCTCTCCACGGCATCGCTAGAAGACTGGAGAGGTGATTTGGAGTCAGAAGTTATCACGCTGGAGCTGTTCACCCAGCCAGACAGGCCCGCCTCATCAGAGAGGCAGTGTCGACAGGTGATGCTTTCTGCATGTTGGCACGTGAGCCACTTGTATGTGTCTGGGTTCTTTGTAAGGAACCCCCAGCTGAATGACCCCCGTGGCCAGACTTCCAGGAGACAGTCCCAGAGCCACCAGCCTCCCCTGAGCTGGCCCCAGCCGACACCCATCAACCACGTTTCATTGGCGAGTCCTCCGAGCTGTGGGGTCCAGAAGACAATTCGAGATCTAAGTCAGTCCTACACTGAGCTCCTCTGATGGTTTACTAAAATTAGCTGCTTCCGAGATCCTCGGGTTGGCCCAGAATCTGGCCACCACCTCACAAGCTGGGCCCAGTCTTGAGGATAGAGAGGACTGATGGACAACGCAGAAGTCTTTCCTGGTCGACCTTGGTCTGAGCCAGGGCCAGTGGGCTGAAGCTCACAGTCGCGCGTGCTCCGTGCTGGTGCTCACACAGCCCCCCCAGTCCGGCTGCTCAGCAGCCTGAAATTCCTGCTCAAAGGAATTCAAGAGGGATTTAGAAGGCATTGCCGGAGCATTCCGCTGTCAGGATAAAGCACAGGATGGGCCTGGGAAGTTTCATCTAAACTCGCTGGCCCCGGGCAGAACTGTTGCCAAACGGGTCCACAGGAGACAGAAAACGCAGCTGGGAGCCTGATTTAAGATAGCGGGATGGTGGCTTTGGGGCTGGGATGAGGAAAGGGAAGAACATGTTTGCCCGGAGGCAGAAATGTGCTCAGAAAAACTGGTGGAACCAGTCACTGAGAAGCGACTCGGGGAAAATGAGGGGCCTGGTGACTCCCAGGGGAAGGGGGCCAGAGCCGAGGCTCCTCGGCCAGCACTCGGCCGGCGCCCGGCGCCCAGTGAGCGCCCAGAGCGAGCGAAGGAATCGAGACGCACCCCACACAAGTCCAGGTGGCCGCTCCACTCTCTTGGGTGTCGCTGGCCATCAGGACAGTCTCGTGGCATGCTGGCGGGACTGGTGTCCAGCTCAGCGACGCACAGGAGGGGCCCCCCGTGGAGCAAGACGGGGCTCCCATCGCCGGGCACGGTCACCGTCTCCCCGGTCTCTCCTCTTCCCTGGCTCCCAAAGCCCACCGGTCACCGTGACCCGTCGACGTCTCTCATCTCGCTCCTCGACGTCCCCCTAGCCACGTCCGCATGTCGAGGCCTCATCCTCTTTTGCCGGCCGCTGCCCCAGCCTCCTGGCAGGCCCTCCTGTCCCCTGCTCTCCTCCAGAGTCACCTAAACGTCACTCCCCGCTTAAACCCTCAGGAGCGCCTCCTCGCCTTCGGGGTGAAACACGAAAGGCCGCGTCCCGCATGGAGCCCGGCGCCCGGCCGTGGGAAGGGGGACAGAGGGAAGCCGGACGTCTCCTCCTCCGTCTCCTTCCTCCAGTCCTTCCCCTCTGTGGAAATGCGAGGAGTCGGGGGGATAGGCCTGTGCCAAGGGCCTGGGTGTATCTCCCTTCATCTCTGCACCCCCGGAGTACATCGCAAGGACCAGCACACGGAGCTGCTTCACAACCATGTGCTGAACAGTGCGACGCCCGAACACACAGCCCTGAGTGCGGTGACGTGGTTCGGCACGTGAGATTCTGAAGTCAGACGGCCCGGCTTCCAAGATTGCCTCACCTCCCCGCGATCCGTTTCTCTATCCGAAAAGTGAATATGACAGCAGTATCTACTTTTTCAGAGTCATGAGAATTAAATGATTTAATATATGTAAACTAATTAGACGAGAGCGTGCCATGTAGTGAAAGCTCAATTCGTGACAGTTTCTTGGAGGGATCACTGCAGAGAGGGTCCAGGTCATTCCCAAAGCCAGGCAGTCCGAGAGCTTTTCTTAGTAAAAAGGAAAAGGAAATACGATGAACTCTACGTGTATAGATACACAAACGTATCGATGTATACGCATACATAGAGATGTGTATATACACCTGCGATCGGATCTTTAACAGTCTGAGATTATGTCCTTTCTGCTATTTTGGTATTAAAATGGTCTTTATTTCTTGAAATGATCATGACAGTAAAGGATAATGCTGCTTTAACCGTCTGAGGGCGAGGACAGTGCCTCCCCTTTGTGTCCCCTGGGCCCGGCACAGTGCCTGGCTCCTAGGACAGGGAACATAGATTTGCTCAGGGAGGGAAGGAGGGGAGGGAGAGAGCAGTGCACGGCGTCCTGGTGCTTCGGCCGCCCCGAGTGACCAGCCCGGGGGGGCGGGGTGAGTGACGAGACATGCGACCTGCTGCGTTTCGTCCGCCCTGACCCTCCAAAGATGAGAGTGTCTTCCTTGAGCGTGATTCTCCATCCTGAACCCCAAACACAAGGCAACTGCTTCTTCTGGTGTCCGCTGAAGACGCGGTGATCCCTTCCAACGCCGGAGGCAAAACCGTGACCGTCATCACGTGTGGACAACCGCAGACCTCTTCCCGTGTGGGTTTGGCCTCGCGTGCTCTCATGGGACCTCCATCTCCCCAGAAACAGCCCCTGAACGAAAGCTGCTGTCCCTTTGCAGATTCGCTGGCGTGGTGGAAGGTGGGATTCGGGGCCTGGACCAGAAAACGTCAGCGGCCTCTTTCTCTCGAGTGGAGGACAGTAGCCATACGGCACAGGACAGCGGCCTTGCACCCACCCAACACCGTCCAGGGGGTGGGGAGGGGTCACTTCGTGAGACAGGTAAATGTCTAACCGCTGTCTGCACACCGTAAACGAATATAGTGTTTGTTGTCGACTGCAACTGAAAAATAAAAAAATGTTTGTTTTAATTTCTAAAATAAATCCATGAACCGGGTTCGTTTGAAACCGGAGCACTGCCCTGCGTGGCACGTCCCGGATGTGGGAGGGTGTGACGCCGACTGAACGATCAGAAGCATCCTCGCTGCCGCCCGGCGGAAGGTGCTGGATTCTTTTTCTTTTTATCACAGATCCCACCTCAGGTTCCTTCGTCCAAATACGCAGGAGGACCCGGCGGCCCTTCCCTCCTCCCATGGGCGGGAGAGGCCTCAGCTCTGGCGCCTTCCTGGGGGGCCCGAGCACCCCTGGGACCCGCGGCCTCGGCCTGGCTTTCAGGCTTTGCCCACCTGAGACCGATGGGGGCGCGGGCTCGAGCGCGGTCTTGAGCTTGGGGGTGATGCAGGCATGTGGACCCTCGGGCTTGACCTTGGGCTCCCCGAGGCCTGGACAGCCTCGCACGCACACTCGCGGCCTTGGCGCTGCCCCCGGCGTCGTCCCCAGGCCCTTCCTGCTGTGCTTCTCGGCACGTGCGCGCTCTTCAGGAGCCTGGGGTCTCTGTCACAGGTTCCTGTCTTTGCCATCGGATTTCTCGGTGCCATCTTCGGGGCTGGTTAGTGGGTGGCGAGGTTCTTAGTCTTGATCGTGTCTGCACCGAAGCCCTGGCCCCCGAGGCGCCCAGGAGTGGATGGCAATGAAGGCGCCCTCAGTCCCGAAGCAAATTTTGCTCTATGAACTCGAGCGTTCGTGTAGCCAGCTGCGCTTAGTAGGGCTCAGGTCTGCCTCCATTATCAGCCGTTTGTGACTTCCTAAAGATGCTAATCCAGGAACAGCAGGCACTGTGCCGCCACGTTTTCTCCTTTTTTTCTTTTTTCCGTTTTTTCTTTCCTTAGACCAATACCTACTGAACACCTGATAAATATCTCACTTGGCCCCATGTTTGCAGGTGTGAACGAGTCTAATACGGTTCCTGAACTCATCGAGCTCCCAGCCTGGGGGACTATGAACCTTAAACCAGTGACTGCAATGACGAATGTGCTTTTGGGGGGGGGCGGGGTGCCCCTCAAGGGCTGCAGGGAGCCCACCTTCTCACTGAGCCTCAGTTTCTTTTAGACGGTGGGCGTCCTGAAATTCACCTTTCAGGGTTTTTTGTTTTTTTTTTTTTGAAAACTTCATAAATGTAAACTATCTACCAAGTGCCAATCCTTCGTACCATTATTTAAGAGCCACGGTTTATTTTATTTTATTTATTATTTATATATTTTTTTGCAGAAACAACAGTTTATTTCTCATTCACTATATGTCCAGTCTATGTGAGCAGGTGCTCTAGCCAGAGGTTTTTTTTTTTTTTAATCCTTTTATCTATTCGCAAATTGGAAAAGCTCATACAAGAAAAATAAGGCAAATGTTTGTAGTGTGTAGTTCTGTCGGCCGCCAGTAAGTTAATGCACGAAACAGCTCCTCAGAAAACAGACGTACAAACTTCTTTCCTCCTCTGCTTTATTAAGTGACGAACAGGCCCGCGGCGGATTCATGCGTGCGGGGCCTGACTCTCAGCGGCTGTGCCCACAGTGTGATGACGTCCGGCCGTGGATGGGTGTTTGCAGGCATCTGTCCCCAGGGACCTCGGGGACCAGGGTGAAGGCCCCTTCTCAAGGCATACCGAGTACCGAGTACTGAGCTTTCGTCCCAAGTCCTCTTCCCAGGGCGGCCGTGAGCTTCGATGCCGGTGCACGCTGGACCAGAAACCAAAGATCGCCAATGAATTTTTCTTCTCACCTATGCACAAAGCGCTCCAAATAGATACGGAGATCTGCATCACGGAAACTGGTCGTTCACTTCAGATAGTCGCAGAGGTCTTCACGGTTCAAAAGAACTTTCTAGAAAAAGTTAATCGCGTATCTGAAAAGGGTCGAAGTTCTCCAGGGTTCGGCACGAAGGAGATCTCAATCGTGGGGGTTGAGACACCGACATTAACATATTCCGACCTGGTGCGATGAAATCGTGTCCCCCAGCTTGAGGACAGGGAGCTAGGATTTTTCCCTCCCACCCCTCCTGGTTGCCAGATCCCAAATTCGAGCCCTCCTGGATCGGAACTGTTTTTGCAACAAAAGCAGCTTCAGGCGTCCCCGAACTCTGGGCTCCCCTTTCCCACAAACCCCGATCTAGTTAAATTCCTTCCTGTCATACCTGAGCTTCTGAGATGGAAAATTCCCAGCTATACAATTGAGCATTTGAAAATCCTGTGTCTTCAGCATAATGTGGTATTTTTCCCCTGAAGCAGGAGTTGGCAGCTGTTATAGTACCGATGATGTGAACGCGACAAACAGACTTCACTGTCATATCTGGCTGACGAAGGAGGATTTTTTGAGGTCTGCAGAAAAATCACTGGCGGCCGATGCACGTTCCCTAGGACTCTTTCAAAAGACGAAGAAGGAAGCGAGACTATTATTAGATGTAGCACTACAACTAACATGACGACCGTTACTGCACGAATCCGGATGAGGCTGGTCTACGGTCAACGTTTTTGAACCTCCCTTTTGTTCAGGAGAGAAGCTTGAATAGTGCGAGAAAACGCCCTTGGAAGTAGCGTGTTTTCAGTTAACCGGACAACTCAGAGAAATCGAATCCTGTAAAAGAGACTGTTTCACAGATCACAGGTGGACGGCTTCGGGAGAAGAAAGCAAATGAGGACGTACAAAAGAGAGGGAGTCGCAATTCGACTTGGGAGACGCTCTCTGAGGCAGGCACGTCACGGGCCCAGAAATCTCGGCGGGAGCTGGGAGGCCCTCATCGGAGGGCTGAAGGGCGCAGTGAAGGGGGCGTGGCAGGCGGTGCTTGGCAGGATTTCAGCTGACTTAGAGGTTGAGTCAGGTGACGTCTCCTAGGGCCCCGAGTCTGACTTCTTGTCGATCATGTTGGAGGTGCATGAACGAGGTTACGTGCTCATGCCTGTTGTCACCACGGTCGCTGCCAGAAGCCTGACCCTCTCTGCTCGTCCTGAGTGACACCCCCATACTGCACTGTTCGTCCCTAGTCACGTCCAATCCCCAGCCCGACCTCTCCACCTCCGCGTCGCAATCGGCAGCCCCCGTCTGCCGTCCGCTCCGGCGGGAGCGCCTGGCTCTCCTCGGGATGTCCCCCCCACCGCTGGAGCACACGGCCCTTGCATCTCACGACCGGAGGGGACGGCTGTGTCCCCTGGTCGCCGCTGCTGCTCGCCAGCCATGTCTCCCCCTTGGTCGCACAAAGCCCTACTTCCTGAGACTCACACCATCCCGTGCCACCTACTCCTCCTGATAGCTGCCATGCACGGACGCTCGGACACGGAGCCACAATCTCACACACACGCACACTCACACACACACTCACACTCATGTGCCAGAGGCCCCAGCGCCCGCTGCCTGTCTTCCTTCCCACACAAACTCCTGCCACATTTCGGGCCATCTGAATGTACGCTGCAGACAACACATCCCCCACGCCGGCGTCTCAGGCCCTGACTACTCACCGCTCTCCCGCCCGGCCGCCCACAGGCAGGTCACACCCTGGGCGAGGTCATCACGTTCCCTCCTCTCGAGCCCCAGCATCCGTCCCACCCAGCACGCGGCCCGCCCTTCTGCTTTTGTGTGACACCACTGCCCCACGACCTTTCCGCCCCCACAGCACCATCGTCCCCGACTCTCACCCTCCGCCGGTGGCCTTGTCCCCTACTTCACTGAGTGAGCAGAGGGGGCCCCCTCCTCCGCCCTCCCCGAGGTCCCGCCTCCCTGGTTCATGCCTTTGCTGTCCTGACATCACGCTCTCTTGGTCCTCGGCACCGTTTCCAATTGGCTTCCGACAGGTGTGGCATTTGCCCTTCCGAGAAAGAACTCTGGGCGATGCGGTGGCGGCCGGGGCCGGTCACGCTGGCTCCTGCGGGCCAATGGCGAAGGCCCGGGGATGCTGCAGGTGGCACGTGACACCGTGTTGGTAACTAGAAACGGGCCGTGTGCAGACGACGCTTCCGTTTGCCAAGGCGGGGTGTCAAACGGGCCAGCACGGCTGCGCACCTGCACCCTCCTGCTGCTGAGATGTGTTTGCTGCGTCTCCTCCCACCTTAGCCCCGTCTAAGCAAGACGTCCCCGAAGCTGCCCGCAGGACAGGTGGACTTCCTCGCACCCATTCGCTGCTCAGCCCGCTCTGGCCCAGCTTCATTGCTTGTCAGAGCCACCTGCCCCCTCCGCGGTGCAAATCCAAACCGCGAGCTTCTGTTTCTGCCTCGCTTGACCTTCACGTTCGATTTGCCTCCTTCTTAAAACACATCCTCGCCCAGCTACTCAGATGCTACGCTTTTCCTACTTTTTCTCCTGCTGTGGTTTTTTTCAGAATCTGTCTCAGGCTTCTCTTTGCCTCACACACACGCACACACATGCGCGCGTGCAAGTGCACACATACGCACGCACAAAACTTGTGAGCGCTGGCTGCCTGGGTGCAGTCCTAGGCTCTCCCCACCTGCCCTCATCCCTTACCAGGGTTTTGCGTGCTAAGAATTTCTAAAGGACGCTTCCCATCTCCCGACTCCTCCATCTAACTGCCCAGCTGACGACACCTTTTGGTGACACACTGTGCTTTCAAAGCAACGTGTCCTTTCACCGCCCAGCGAGCCAGTTCCTCTTCCCAGCTTCCCCATCTCAGTAGGTGACTGGTTTAGCCCTTTGCTCAGGCCAAAAACATGGCCGCCACCCAGGGTTCCCCCTCATCTTCACCCCCCACTTCCGGGCGTCCCCAAGGCCTGTCATTTCTACGTCCTGTGTACGCATACATCTCTATCTCCTGCCTCTCTGGGGCCGACGCCACACAACCTTCTTTCTGAGCCACCTCACGTCCTGCTGTGTCGTCCCTGTGACCTGCTCCCGGGTCACCCCCTGTCCACTGCCGTCCCTGCTTAATATATCCCCCCCAAAACAGCAAGAGCCAACTTTTAAGAAAAAAAAAAATCCTAGGGATTAAAATGGTTTTTAACTGCTTTAACAGTACACAGAAAAAGAATGATTTCATTATTGAAATGGCCCATTGCAAGAATGCATATAAAATAAACTACCCGTAAAAAGATTTGTAATTGCATAGAAACGAACAAGTTTATATAAGATTTCAAGTGAACAAGTATAACAGAAAAATTTGATGGGAATTAGTTTAACGAAAATTATTCAGCTTTTGATCAGTTCAATGGAAATTATTCATCTTTTAAATTGATGGAATTTGCATAGATAGGCACCATTTTTTCCCCTTTCTTTTAAAGAAATGATTTCCGTTACCTTCATTAGGGCTGCGAAGCAGTAGCTGTCATTTTGAAAGCAGCCATACATGCAAGCAGGATTTTAAAATTAAAGGCTTAACAATATCCTTGCAAATGATCACCAAAGCCTTTTGCATATACACAATCAAAATAAAACTCCTGAGTGTGAGTTCTGCCTGAAATTGTCTAATCGAATAAAAATTACTCAAGTGATGTGCATCCTTTGCTATGGCATAAGAAGAAAAACAAAATTTGACAAAGGTTTCATATACCTATGGACTTTCATCAATTTACTTTTTAAAACAAATCCTTATTCTTTAACTCTTTCTGTATGACCCTGGAAATTAAAACGGCTTTTCACAATTTCAAGGATACACTGAAAAGTTCATTTTCTCACCCTTGAAACTGTCAATAATCTTTCTTTTGAACTTACAGAAGTTTCCCTATTAACAGGAAAGACTTCGGAGTCAGATAACCTTTTTAAAACAGAAAACAGAGTGTTTTGTCATGCTGCCTAAAACCTTCCCATCCCACCCCAGACAAGATCCACGTGCCTCTCCCACAAGGCCCTGCGAGTGGCCTTGCCTTTCCTCTCAACTTTATCCCACCCTCCTGTTCCTATAACTCCACGAGCCCAGGTGCCCTGGATTCTTCTAGGTCCCTGGGACATTCTCTACTTTTCTGGTTAGCGGTGGTGGTACAGGTGGTGGGGTGGGGGGGGTGTGTGTGTGCGTGTGTGTGTGTGTGTGTGTGTGTTAGCCTGCCTCAGGGCCTTTGCACGAGCTCGTCCCTCTGTCTAGGGGTACTTCGCCTCCCACTTGCCGCTGACTTCATCTCATCTTTCAGGGCTTATCTCAAATACCGCCTTCCCGGAAAAGGCCGGCACGCACTCGGCTGGAGCAACACGAGCAGATTAAGCAAACAACAAACCACTTGTCTTCACTGTAAGCAAATAACCATCTCAGATTGACCGTCTGGTTGATAAAGGGGCACTTCCTTGTATTTGTTGTCTATTCCTCAGTTTAGCTGTGAGCCATTAGCGGCCAAGCTCAGCAGTCCTAGGCACCCTCCAGGTGAAGGGCTGTGGGTGGGGGACCAAAAGCTCAGCATCATCTCAGGGTGGGACCTCTCCATCTTGGCGCCACCCACATTTGGGGCTGGATAGTTCTCTGTTGTGGGGGCTGTCCTGCCCACTGTAGCATGCTTACAGGCATCCCTGGCCTCGCCCACTGGATGCCAGGAGCACGCCCCCATCCCCACCCCGCATTCTAGACATTGCCAAATGTCCCATGGGAGGCAAAACTGCCCTTCCCTCCCAAACCATGCCAGTATTCTGTGGTGTCCTCAGACAGTCCATGGAGAGAGCTCCCAGCCATCCCACAGCCGTTCACAAGGGGTGCGGCATCCTGCACACACATTCCATTGTGTTTAAGTGCGCGTGTGTGTGTGTGCACGTGCGCACAGGTGTGCGGTTAGGACCCTAAGCTCCTCTGACTAGGACTTGCTTAACTAAGACCGGGTCAAGCCAGAAGGAAGAGAAGGATCGATGAATGATAGCTACTTAGCAAACAACGTTGACAGAATTGAATGACTGAGAGAAGATGGTCTTTAAAGCCGAGGCTGACTGCCCGGCTGCTGGCTCCGGCGAATGCAAAGACAGGGCACGGACAGCAAGTCTGGAGGAGGAAGGACCAGGTAAAATTTGGACGTGCTGAATTCGACGTGCCGTGGCTGCCCCCACACAGAGGACGCTGTCGCTTAGAAGACACCCACAGAATGGGAGGAAATATTTACAAATCATATTCTGATAAGGAGTTCAGTTCCAGACTACATAAAGAACTTCTACAACTCAATGACCAGGAAAAAAAAAAAAAAAAAGAACCTGATTTTAAAATAAACAAAGGACTTACTAGACATTTCTCTAAAGAAGATATACAAACATCACTCATCGTTAGGGAAGCGCAAATCAAAACCACAATAAGATACCACCTCATACCGATTACGATAACTTCTATTAAAAAAAAAATAACAGCTGTTGGCAAGGACGTGGGGAAATTGGAACTCAACCGTTGGTGGGAATGCAAAATGGCACAGCCATTATGGAAAACAGGATGGAGTTGTCTCAAAACACCAGAAATAGTGTGATCACATGATCCAGTAATTCCACTTGGATGGATGGAACGATGGATGGATGGATGGATGGATGGATGGATGGATGGATGGATGGACGGATGAGATAGATAGATAGATAATCTCCAATAGAATTGGAAACGGGGTTTCAAATTGATATCTGCACACCCGTGTTCATCACAGCGTTATTCACAGTAGCCAAAAGGAGGAAGGAACACAGTGTTCATCAATGGATGAACAGATGAGAAAAACACGATACATACGTACAATCGAGTATTACTGAGCCTTAAGAGGAAAAGAAATTTTGACACATGCCGTAACGTGAATCTTGAGACATTATGCTCAGAGAAACAAGCCAGTCACAAAAAGACGGATATTATTAATGCCACGTATGTGTGGGACCCGGAGGAGCCAGATTCACAGGGACAGGCAGTAGAGTGGTGGTCGCCAGGGCCTGGGGGACAGGAGAATGGGAAGTCACTTCATGGGGACAGAGTTTCAGTTTTGCAAGATGAACAGAGTTCACAGCACGCAATGTGAATATACTTCACGCTACCGAGCCGTACACTTACAACGGTTTAAATGATGTAAAAAAGAATCCGATGATACTCACGGAGAAAAAAAAAAAGTAGTTTGACGAAACAAAAGTAAAGCAACTGATCTATAAAGACAAATGGTCACGTTGTCCTAAAGCAGTTACACTCTTGTAGAAATTAGTGGGAGTATATTATTTAAATTGGGGACATAGTTTTATCAGTTATTTGTTCTATCATCCATTCCGAAAGAGAAATGCTTCCAGCATACCAAGGTCAAAGGCAGGGTTGTGATTCAAGGAGTTCAGTCTCCGGCCAGATTCGAATGACTTTCTGTCTCGTCTCTAACCCGCTCGGCCTATCTAGTAACTTTTCAAGTAGCAAACTTGGGGGATGTCGCTTCCTCCTGGGGCTCTTTACCCAAAGACATGGTCCCCAGGCATGGTGTCAGCTGTGGACGGTCACTGACTTTCCGGGCTTCTTCGGCTCATCGGTCTTCGTGTGGGTTAGGGCGGCTGACGTCATTGCTCTCTCTATTTTATCCGACGTCTCTTCGAATGTGTGAGAGCAGCTCTCATGAGTTCTCAAGCGTCTGCTCTCGTCCACACTGAGCATCTCTAGTTCTTCTGACCGCCCTTTGCACACCATGGTTTTGTGGTCCTTCTGCATCCCACCCTTTCCTCTCAGTGAATGTAGCTGTATCAAATCTCGTCCCACGACAGGGAGCACGGGGCCGAGACCAGACCTAGGCCGATCTGCGCACCAGGGAGCTCGTTCCCATCCGGAGCCTCTACGTTTAATGCACTCTAAGGTCATGCTCATTTTTCGACGGAAGTCTCTGCTACCGTCAGCTGTAATCTGTGCTGCTGGCCACTTAGTTATATCTCCCCCAGTCTGAATTTGCAGAATCAAACCTGGGAGACTCAAGACAGGGACCTCAAACATTCTCATTATGGGCTGACTTATCGTACCCATTTGCTAGGGTTTGGGGTGACCCTGATTCTATAATCAATTATGTTTGCTATCTCAATTTTGTGTCACCTCCGAAGCGGATAAGCAGGTCGATGACAGCTTTGTATGTGTCGAGCACCTCTCACCTTGTGTGCACTTGGCCAGGCTCTGGGAACATGAAGACGAATCACACGGGGCCACTATCCAGGGTGTGTGGCTGGGTGGCCTCCGGCCATGATAGTGACCCACTGGGCCCGTCCGTGTGGTCGTCAGAACACCACGGGCTCTGACGTCTAAGCAGCCACCAACCCATCTACTCACACCAGCATCCGACCAGGGCGTCTGCCTTCGGCCCCGTGTCCGGCATGCGAACTCTTGAAGAACATCTAGAAAGCTGGGTGGACTGTCTGTGCACCGCAGCTGAGCTCGGGGTCAGAGGACTGACAGGGACGAGAGCGTCAGTTTAGTACGTGGCCGGCCCACCTTCTCCGCATTCCGCTTTCCCAATCTCAAAACATCACGTGAACTTAACTATTCGCATGGACGAAAAGATGATGGAAAAGATAAAATAGCGTGAACTTGGCAGTGTGCTCCTGGACTGGCCCAGCTCACACTGACAGGTGCGTGATAAGCGTGTAAGTGATGAATGAACACCCCAGTCAGGGAAGTAGAACTTTAAGTAATACATCGCACACGGCACACTTGGGCAGTGTCTAGGAGGCTGCTGGACCTCTTAAGTGCTTCCCCTGGGCCTCGGGGTGGGGTGGGGGGCAGGATAGGCACGGGAAGCCCAGAGGAGAGAAGGGGCTTCAGCATGACCCCCAGAGGCCTGAGCCTGGCCCCCTCACCAGTGGCTGAAGACTGCTTTGGTCCCCAAAGTCCAGGTGAGGAGAAGTAAACCCCTCGGGTGTGCATCCTTAACAGGCGCGTTACTGTGCCCACAGCACCTGGAGTTCTCTGGCGTTGGTTTCGTCCTGCCTGTCCTGGGGCAGAGTCGCCGTCAGTGATGGGTGACGGCGAATCCCTCACTGCCTGGGTGAAGACACCACGGCGCAATCACAGAGGGGCGGGATGCTGACGGCGGGGACCCCAAGGAGCGAACCTGTGGAAAAGTCTTTTCCTCAGGAAATTCGTCTTCGGCATGGTCTTCCAGAACAGCCCTGGTCTCAATCCCGCTCCTGAAAGGGCTCCCCGGGGCTGGAAGCGGGCGCGTGACCCACAAGTGACAGCTGTCAATCGGTGCAATGGCCGAAGCGTGAACCGCGCGCGTGTGGTTGGTTTTGTTTCTCCCTCATTTCCACTGGGACGGCCCCCCCATGGGTGGGGGTGGGTGACGCTCATCCGATCTCCCCGCGGGCCGGGCCAGGGCCCTTCTCGCTTCTATTGTTTACTTTCTCGGCCCCGAGCTTTTTTCCCTTTCAGTGGGGAAGCTGCTCGCAGCTCCTCTCCTGTCATTTATCTTTTCCTGGAGGGGCTTGTGACAGTCCAGGGTGCTGTGCATCCGGAGCGATTGTTTATCACCGGGCCCCGCCGTGGCCGGAGCGGCCTCCTGGCCAGCACTTCGCGTCCCGACCCCGAAGGGCGGGGAGGTCACGCGGGGCGCTGGGGTGAACCCGCGGCCCCTGAGCCTGGGCTGCGTGTGGCTCTGAGCGCGCGCGCCCAGGCGACACCA
>NW_006430460.1:2301580-2316939 GCF_000325575.1 Pteropus alecto
ACGGTGCAGGAAACAGCGTTTCCTCTCGGCGCTGGAAAATTAACTTGGGTCGTGCTTTTCCCTTTTTATTGAGAATCCGCACACACCCCGGGAAACCCGAGCTCCGGGAGAGGGGAAGGGGCGGCCGCAGCAGACACCCCCGAGTCCCGCCCGGCCGGCCCCTTCCCGCTCGCGTCCCGCCGGAGGAGGAAACGCCGCGCCGAACAATGAGATGGGCCCGGCGGTGGCTCCGCGGTGACCCTCGGCCCCCGGGCCGCGGCCCGGCCGCCCGTCCTAGGCAAAGGCGAAGCGGGCAGAGGGGGCCCCCGCTGCCCGGAGACCCCCGCCCACCCCCGGAGGCACCGGCGGTCTGCTCCAAGGCGCCCGAGCTCGGGCAACGGGGCGCATTCCCTGGGCGGTCCCGAAATTTGCATATTCGAAACGAATATTCGAAATTTGCATATTCGAAAGTTCATCGTATCGGTTCCATTTAGTACAGCCAGTCGGGCGCTCATCTCGCTTTGCCCTGATTATGTCCTTGGAAGAACAGCCCTAGATTGCAGATCCGGCAGGCAGGGTCTTCTTTGCCTTCATCACTTCGAATGGTCCTTAAATAAGGAGCCCGCTGCGCCTGTCCTGGGTACCCCCGCGCCTGTCCTGGGTACCCCCGCCACCTCCCACCGCCCACATCTGTAGGCGGGAAAGGCCAACAGCTGGCTGCTGACCTCGCGCATAGAATTTATATGCGCAGGTAATCTGCACGCTATTTCCACGTGCGCGCACACGCTCCTACGGAACATTTCTAGAACGCCGGCCACCCCTCTCTCCCCCTGCCCTGGATGACAGCTGGAGAGAAGGAAGTGCAAACGCCATCACAGGACGATCGCAGGTGACCCTCTCCTCATTACAACCGGCTTTTGCAACCAACTCTTCAACTATTTTATGTAAATTTCGTTCGGGAAAAATATTATTTCCTGCCAAATTTTAAACTCTCGATTTAAAAAAAAAAAAAAATAGACTGCTTTTTAGAGCAGTTTTAAGTTCCCAGCAAAATTGAGAGGAAGGTAGAGAGAGTTCTCATCCACCCCGCCCCTCCCCACACGCATAATCTCCCCCATTTATCAGCATCTCTCATCCGAGCCGTACAGTTGTTATAATCGATGAACCTCCATCGACACGTCTTGCTCACCAAACGTCCAGCTGTCCACACTGGTCACTGGTTGTATGTTCTGTGGGTTGGATCGGTGTACACGACATGTAGCCACCATGATAGTATCGTACGTGCAGAATAGTTTCACTGCCCTAAAAACCCCGCGTTCCATTTCTCTTCTCGAAGCCCTGGGATTCTGAGTTTGTCATCACGCCTACCCGATGTTGGGATCGGAACAGAGGATGCTGGGAAAGCGCTCTGAGGACTCCCCCACCCTGTGAGCAGGATGTAAATAAGTTATTGGAATTATTGATCTATCGTTGGCACTGGCTTCTAACACTTCAGGTTTAAATTTGCTTTTTTTTTTTTCCTGACTACCCACGTTGAGCCCTTCCTTCTCTTCCAGCTGCAATAGTTAACTGTCTGTACAACAATACGAATATTTAAATCCTCCAGGGAAGCGCCCTGGAGACCTTTGGGGCCCTTTGTAATATGAAAATCATCCTCTAATCACTTGGCTCCCAGTTGCTCCAGTTCCTCCAGTCCGTACCATCCTCTGCCCAGCGTGAGTTGAGCTGAGCCCTGGGGAAAAGCCCAGGCTGCTTAACGTTCTTGAATGCATGAATGAATGAATGATCAAATTCTATTTTTTGTTTGCGTGTTCTCTTATTTATAATCTTAGAAAAGAGACGAAGCCTGTGGGCTGCGGGAATAAATTTGAGAAGAAGGAGGTGGCACCAGCCCGGAGAGGTATAAATTGGGCGCGTCCTAGCTGCTCGACAGATAGTTTTTAATCATGAAAAAGTTGGCTCGCTGCCATGGCTCTCCCACGACGAGCTGAGACCGGTGGCAGCGGAGTGTGTGAAAGCCCGCGGTGCTGTGCGTTACCTCTTCAGAGGTGCTCCTTGCTCTTGCAAAACACTTACAGGCCCCAGAGCCTCGCTGCCCGTGGCTTTTTCTAGAGCGTGCAACTGATGTAAACCTATTGTAGTAGTTGTTATTTACCTGGAGGTGTTTTTTATACGTGTGTGAGCCTCTTGGAAGATCGTTTTGAATCTGCAACACCTCTCACTGGTTCCTGTACCTAGAAATAGATGAATGTCTGATGATGATTAACGGGTAACGCCTGGGAAATGAATGCAGGGGACGAAAGTCATCGGGTAGCACATTAAATGATGCTAATGCCCTCCAGTGGCAGTTCTCCAATGGCATTACGGATATGCTCCGAGGGACCAGCAGAGAAGGATCTTCTACTAGAATGATTCCATCTGAGGTTCCTTTGAGGTCCTGCTGCTCAGGACGATTTTACAGACCTCTGTGTCAGAAGGATGACAGCCACAGGCAAGGGCAGGTTGCTATCCCAAGCCTATTAATGCAGAAAATATTCAAGATTGAACTTTTTTTCCGACATTGACCCTTAGAAAGAAATTTCTGCATATGCTCTATACTCTATGAACTAGAAAGAAAACATTTCTGAGAAGAAATGCTCTGAGCTGGGGGTGGGGACGGGGCAGGAGGGCATGATGGAAGGTTTCAATCCTCTGTTCTCTCCAGTAGAAATAGTTTTCTATAGCCACAGCTTCAGATTCCTGAGGCACCATCTGTCCACACACCTGTTGGGATCTCCACCTGGCTTTATTGCTGCTGCAGATAGGCCAGTTGTCCCCCCTCGTCGGCCGAGTTTCAGCTGAACGAGTTGTGTAAAATCCTTCAGCGAGATGGATTTTAGCACTGGCAAATGTAAAACGGTCGCATTTCACTTTGCCTTCCCGCGGACTATTCATGTTGGCTTAAACCGTGTAGGTTACTATAGCTGAATCTTTTATTTTCTGCCGAAACCTATCCGTAGAGTTATTCCTTGTCTGCATCATTATATAGAAGTCTACATGAGAGGGATGAGGTCGGAGACTTAGCAAGCAGCCGTCTTCTGCCACCTGAGGCACCCCCCCCTCTGCCCTCACTCCTCGCTGGATTCTGGGTCTTCTGATGGGGTCCCGCCCCCCACCCCGAGTTCCTACCCTGGTTTCCTGTCTATAATCTTCTCCTTCTAGGACTGTTACCAGGCCCCTTTTCTAGAACTCTGGTCCCACAGCTGGGAGCCCTGTCGGACACCCCGTGCTTATGCCCTCCTGGGCGATATGTGCCCCCCCCCAATTTCTGTGCTCCGTCCACTGTTTCAGGGGGTCCTCTCATTTCCTCTTAGGCTTCTTTTCCTGGATCTGGAGCAAAGATGATGATACCCCGTGGCCACGGACCTCCTCAGCAGGGTCAGCTCTCCCGGCCTCTGCGCCCCTCCCGCCCAGGCCCTTCCTCTGCGTTCGCTTCAGCTTCCTGCAGGAATCTGACCATTTCCCTCCCCGGACCCCGCCACTGTTCAAAACCTTTCGGAGAGGAGGCTGGTTTAATTTTTTTTTTTTTTTTTTTTTTTTTTTTTTTTTTTTTTTTTTTTTTTTTTTTTTTTTTTTTTTTTTTTTTTTTTTTTTTTTAATCAATAAAGAGTCAGAGTCGTGACATCTTTTAAAAAAGGAACATGTGACTCACAGCAGGACGTGAAGTACCCGGTGAAGCTCGCGGTCGCCTCGTAGGCTTTTGTCTGCAAGGCTGGATTCCAGGTCCGTGTATTTCCTCTCAGGTGTTTCCACCCACACAGTGAGTGAGCTGCTACCTGGGGAGCAGCGGTGCCTTCGACTTTCAAATGGCTGGATTCTCCCACGAGTGAGATTCGCTGAGTCCGAGAGCATAGCATGGCTTTAATGAGTCACGTATGTTAAACTATAGAGACTCTACACTAGTAAACTATAGTATGTTTACTATAGAGACTCTCTGTGTAGACACAGTCTTAAAAAATCGTAAACATGAGTATTAACGAACGACGGCTTATAATATTTTACTGGCGATGGCTTATAATATTTTAAGCTTTAATTACTAAATGGCCCTACCCTGTCCTACGTAGTTTAGGATCTGTAAGTAAATTCAAACTTATGACTTAAGGTGTGATTTAATTAAATAAAGCATACAGACAAAAGATAGTAGTAACGTTCAATGACTTCATCCCCGATCTGAATACAGGGGACTGTATTCAGTCCCTGGTCCTATGTATATATTTGAGTTGAAAACACCTATTCGACTCACCTCAAACCTTCTGGCCCCCTACCCACACGAACCCCTTTCCTGTGTGACCCCGGGATTCACAATAACAGGAAGGCTGTCCTTCACCTGTGGAGGTGGAGTTTTCTAATAAAGATGCCCCCTCTGCCTCTCTCTTTCCGTTTCCCTGCCAAGGTCCCTGAGTGAAGGTGACAGATAGCACGCACGGGCCAGCGACGCGATCACCAGAGAACTTTACATTTTGGTGGCCTTTCTTAACCAGGCTCTTTGCCACTGGAAGCTAGAGTTCCTGTCCAGGCATCAGATGTGCTGGCACACGTCTCTACACACACTCACACCCACGCTCACACATATGGACACACACCTGTCACCCTGCCCCCTCCGCCCAAAGCAGACCCACCCACAGGCTTGGCTGAGCCAACAAGACTCAAGCTCTTGAAAATGTAAACTGTGAAGAGAAGCAGGCAGAGTAGGTTGACAAAGGGGCCGTGTTAACGGGGAAGCCCACTGGGCACTTACGGAGGGCTGAGTGTGCAGGTGAAGCACCTACACGCCTGTCCCTTCACGCAGTCCTCTGAGGTGTGCCTGGTTTACAGGTGAAGAAGCCGAGACTGAGCAGCTAGGCCGCTCGCCACGCTCACCTAGCTGCTCAGTCAGGGGTGGATCCCAAGCGCCCTCACTTCCTGGCGGGTGACAGAGGGGAGAGCCAGGCCACTTGTGCCGAAGCCAAGGGCTCAGCTTCGCCTGGATGCCCCAGGACCTGACCCCCGCCACCTCCGTCCTCTGCCACTTGTCTAAGCGCACGCAGCTGTCTGGGTGCCCTGCCGGTTCTGAGAACCCTTCGGAGCTCTCCTGGGGTCTCGGGCCTACTCCGTGTCTGAGACGCTGAACGCCTTTGCGTTCTCCTCACTTCATGTACGGAATTAGGGCACATTCAGGAAAGGAGCTTAGGAAATAAGGAAAATTCTCGAGATGCATGAGGTACGAGTCTGCCACTAACACAATGGACTTGGTATGAAAGCACTTATGAGTCAGCGTCCCTCCAGCTCTCATAGTCCAGAGATGGCGAAAATGCCCGCCGAGGGCTTGTTTTCCTCAAATTGCTAAATTACTCACCGCTTTCGGGTTAATGGTTTCCTCTCCCCATTGCTGCGACCTTCCACATCGGCCCTCTCGTTTTTTATTTTAACATGCGGAGAGACATTTGGCAGTTCCTTTTACGACTGCAATATCTCGTTGGTGAACATTGGGAAATATTTTTTAAAAATGAGGCCTCAGATTTCTGTGAATGCTAAGAAGAGTAAAGAGGCAAGCCCGAAATACCCACGGATTAGTCAATCGTGAATCTGAAGAGTTGCTCTTTTTTGATAGGTTTCATTGTTTTTTTAAGAGACTTTATATTTTAGAGTCGTCGTAGGTTCAGAGCAAAATTGAGCAGCGATTATAGAGAGTTCCCATATACCCTGCCTTCCCTCAACAGACAGACAGACAGACACGCACGTGCACACACACGCACATGCACGCGTGCACACACACGCACGGCCTCTCCTACTGTTACATCCTGCACATTTGTCACAACTGATGACCCTACGCTGACACATCTTAACCACCCAAAGCCCACGGCTTACATCAGGCTCCACCTTCATGTCGTGCCTGCTGTGGGTTTGGGCAAATGGCAGCGACGTGGATCTGGCATTATAGTGTCGCGCGGAGCAGTCGGCTGCCCTACGAACCCTCCGTGCTCTGCTCTTCACCCCTCCCTGGCCCCTGAGCTCTGGCCACCACTGATCCTTTTACTGTCTCCATGGTTTTGCCTTTTCCAGGATGCCACGGAGGTGGAACCGCACAGCGTGCGGCCTTTTCAGACTGGCTTCTCTCACTTGGTAAAGGTCGACTTTTTTTTAACCCAGCAAAGGAGCGGTTTTATGTCAAGCTCCCGTCTTTGTCCCTGGCCTCTAGAGCTCGGTCTCCCTGCTTGCTTCTGCCCTCTGACGGCTCTCGGTGCCCCTAGAACATGACCTCAAGAGCATGGAAATGGCACACCTTTATTTATTTAGTTATAGAATAACTAAATAAACGGCACGTTCACAATCCAAACATGCTCTTGCCATTTAAGAATGACAGATATCCTGCAAAAATAGTTAACTTCCATGTAACGTGCAAATACAGCCCGTGTTGAAACACACTGCCTACGCTCTCTAGATCAATGTAGTCGGAACTATTTTATTACTGCTATCTATTCCACCCAAAGGAAAACGGCCACGAGATTTTCTTAGATCTTGGCCTCAGAGATTCAAAGGGGTTCACCACCACGATAACTAATGGCCATTACCCCGGGTTATCCTAGGACTTTGTGATTCAGCGGTAAAGCTGCCTGGGGCTCCAGAGCCTCTGTCTCCAACAAGCCGGACCCTTAAAACAGAGGGTCTCACGGGCGGACGGTGGATCAAGACGGCCGCGGAGTTCTGCGGGGAGCGTCACGAATATCAGTACGTCCAGCGACGAGGACGGGGATCGGAACGACAGCCAGCATTTACTGAGTGTGTCCCCATGCGTCACGCACTGTGCTCCTCGCTGCGGATCATCGCACGGAAGTCTCCCGGCGAGGCGACTCTGTCATACTGCGATTATCCCCATGTCACAGAGGAACAAACTGAAGCTCTGAAAGGTCGGGCGATTTGCACCGAACACAGGCAGGTCCTGCTTTGAGAGGTCATCGGATGCGCACGGGACTTAGTTACGTGGCCCTCGCTGGACCCACATTTTCTTCATTCATACGGGATGAGTCGGTGGGGCTTTTCTAAATAGAAATCGAATTTTAGGTGGTTGTTAATTATAGATGCTGCTCTTTCTTGATACTGAAATCATAGGATTTCTGCTTTTTCCTTCACCACCACCATTAAGAAAATTGTTTTTATTAAATCTGTTGGTGTGACATTGGTTAATAACATCATATAATTTTCAGGTGTGTCAGATTATAATTTGACCTCCACGACTGTTTTTTAAAGTAGGACAGCATTTTAAGAATAGAGAACAAATAAGCCAACACAGAAGCCAGTCGCAGCCTGCCCAGCTACACAGGAAGACTTGGTGGCCACAAAAGGTCCAGGCGGGCCAGCGGCCTGTCAGCTCCTGCCTTTCCTGACCTTTTCATGAAGCCCTTGACCTAAGGGTTCTTCCATGTCCCAGAGCTCTGCCGGATCATGTGGCATGATGGAACAGGGGCAGGAGGGCTCCGGCGGGGACAGGCCGCACCCGCTGTCCTCCTGTCTGAGCCTTTCCGAGGGTCCTGATGAAGGCCGCAGCCATTCTCAGCCGTGCCGATGGGGGGTGGGGGGGAATGCGTCCATGCATGTGGGGAGCTAGCGGGCGGTTCCTGGTGGCAGTGGGGTTGGGGGAGCTCAAGGAAAGAATGTCTCGGGATGAGAGGGGCACGGCGAGGCCTTCGCAGAGATGACAGGCCCCGTGTCTGCCAACCTTGGCGGGTCAAGGTTTTCGCTCATTGAAGGAACTGGTGGATTTTCTTACATAAAGCTGAGGCTTTGTCTTGTAGCTTCAAAAGCAGAGACCCGTGGAGAGAGAGGATGGCAGCTAGACCGGGGCGAGGTGGAGAGGGAAGGGAGCAGCGGAACGTGACAGTCCCCTGCAGAGGGGGCCAAGTGACCCACGTTCACATTCCAGTAGACGGGCGGGCGTCTGAGGGCCCCCAGTCCAGAGGTGGGGCTGGCAATTGGAGACACTAAGCATCAGGGGACACTTGAATTCAGACAGGAAGGGGGATCTTAAAGATGCTTTGAGGAAGGGTAGAGGGTCTAGGATTTAGGGAGGAGCTAGTCAGCGTAGACAGTGTGCCGGCCGCCAAGGCCAGATGCCATTAGATACCTGCCATCTGAGGGCAGAAGCATAGTCAGCCCCGTGGGAATGGGCGCTGGAGGGCGAACGGAGAGGCCTATGAACTAATGTCACCACGCAATAACAGCTGATGCTTCCTCAGTGCTCGTTGCGGTCCAGGAGCTATTCTAAATGCTTTTCTGGATTCCTCCTTTAATCTCAAATCTAATCTTTAACCTTAGAACAGACCTACTATAACGTCATCATCCTTTCTCTGGAAGAGGAAGACACTGGGGCCTTGAGAAGTTAAGCAAGTGGTTTGCTCAAGGTCATGCACCCAGAAGAGGTCGAGAAGCCCTGGCAGAGGCTCCAGAGGCTACGAGTCTGTCTACCCAGCTCGCTAACAGGAGCTCTTTACTCTCCTCTTGGTTTTGTGTAGCTTTCTGGGTGTGGGTGACATTCTCCCCAAAGACGGTGATCTTGACCTGAATGACATCTGAGCTGACCTGAGCAGGCAACTCCTTCCTTCTGCGGATTGCCCAGGTCACCTCACACGGATCCCACGGATGAAGCGACGGGTCTCCTTCCTGTCCCACGGGCCTGGTGTCGAGAGACCAGAGGGCTGGGGGAACTTCCGGGGAGAGTGTAAGCTGTGAGCCCAAGGTCGTTTTCAGATCCAGATTCACTGTGGGCAAAGCACACTGCGGGCTTCCTTACAGGAAGATCAGTGGTCGGACTAGATTTTCTATGAGGTTCATCTGTGACTCATATTTGATGATTTGATGTTTTATTTTCAGTCTTCTAGAACATTTATTTTTCCAACCATTGGAACTTCTTCATAGGTTTTAGGAAAAAATAGCCAATTGTCTTGCAATATCGTCTTCCTGCTTCTAAAGTTGCCTAGGATGCTTGCCAACAAATCCTGGTTTTTTAAACATAGTTTTTAAAGTCCTTTTTAATGACATTGTTAGATGATTAAGCATGGTCTTCTATTCTTTTACCCTAAATTTCATTTTCTTTAATGACTGCTATCCACAACTTTTAAATAAATAGGACGGAGCAGGAAAAAGGGCCTTCAAAGCTTGTGTATTTCCTCCCTCTCCACGCGGATACTATTTTTTCTCGATTCTTCTTTGAAAGAACATTCCTATTCTCTTTCTTCTTTTTCCTTCTCGATCTCGTTTCTACGTATCTGTTACTTCTTAATACAGCAGTACTTTTCAAATCGAGTGGATTTTTCAAACCGTAAGTCATTCCCCTACGTGAGTGCTTTATACCTACTCAGACCTCTTCATCCACACACTGGATTTGCCCAGAACTCGTGGGAAGGACACGTGTCCTCACGACTACCAGTGAAAGCAGAGCTCTGGTCGGTCACCAGGCAACACACACTGTCCCTCGCTTCTCCCTAGACTCATTTCTTTCCTAGGCTCAGGTCCTCAAATTTACTTTGGGCTGACAGTTTACATTTTCGGTTTCAGACTAAAAAAGAAAAATGTGTTTTATTCAGAGAACGTTTTAAACATATATATATACACAGGAAGCAATAAATAAATTTATACATATAAAAATTATATAATAAGTATTTACTGATGAGTGGATATCAAATAATTTTTTTTGTTCAAAACATGAGTATTTATATTATATATATATAATATATATATACACACACACACCCTTACCCACCTAGCTTCGACATTATCAGCATGTGACCTATCTTGTTTCATCTTTACTCTGTTTACATGATTATGGAGCGAATCTCAGACATTTTATCACCTCAGGTAAGATTACTTTGGTATGTGAAGAAAGGGAATTTTATTTAAATAATAAACTATTATTTAGCTGGGTTTTAAATTTCAGCCAGAACAACCACACTAATATTTGCCTTGGTGCTTCAGACATCGATATGTTTTATGTCCAAAAATAAGATTCGTTTGTTCTATCTTGACATGAATTTGTTCCCTTCTGCGAGGCTAAACAGTTGTCTTCCAAAATACAGACACGGCGATTCTGCTATCTTATATGGGTATTCTGCAGAAATTTTTCTTATCGAATCACAGAAGCAAAATCATTCAGCAATCTAAAAATTAGGAGAAAGCAACTGACAACGTTGTGTGTTTCAGGCCATAATTGGAAGCAGTTGAGCAGTTTAGCTAGAACTTGATGTTATGGCATCTTATTTTTTCAACAGTAAAAACTAAGGCTGCTCATACTCAACAATTCCCTCTACGGTAGGGTCAGGCGAGCGTGGGGGACCCAACTCTGTTACGGATGCCAGATGTGCCAGATTTTGCATCCGATGGTGGCTCAGGCCCACATCGCAGCACTGACTCAGGCGGGCCTGTGGTCCGGGACAGGGCGGCCGGGCTTCTCCATTCCCTGGGCTGAGACGCACGAGAAATGCATCTGGGAGGAGTCTGGAAGAGGTGCAGGAAGGAAAGGGATGGTCTTCCACCAAAGCCGCCAGGAGACCTGCCCTGAAGCTCTGTCTGGAGCTGGAGGAACTCTGCAGACTGAAGGCCGGAGGTACAGAAGGCTGCTGGCCACCCCTACTTACTCAGAGGTGGAAACTAAATTCCTGGCTTTTAGTAAACTTCCTAGTCACAGCCCAGCTATCACACAGAACTCAGAGACGTTATGTACATATAAACGATTTTTGTCCAGCGTTAAGATGTAGCCATCTGACGAGGATGAATTTCTGCTTCCTTAAATGTTCGGACCCGAGCCAGATTATCACTTTCAACCCTGCCTTGGCTCAAGCAGCAAAATCAAGTAGGTGGCTTTCAACTGGCTACTCATCTCCACCTGACTCAGACCTGGTCCTCCCCCCATTCCCCTCCCCTCCCCAGCCCTCCCCACATCCCACCCTGGTAACCCTCCGCAGCCCAGAACCCTCCCGGGAACCTCGTGCTTCCCTCGGACCCCTCCTTCTCCCTCACCTTGACCCCCAGATGAATTTCTCCCTCCTCCCGCCTCTGAACTACTGACTGGAGCTCCCGTCCATCACCGCTCCAGCCCTAGCCTCTTGCCTCTTAATAGTTTGTTCTTCATACATTTATTTCATCGTTTATGCGTTTCCGTTCGGTCTCGTTCCCCCTTTCATCCCCTGCGTGCTGGTCTAACCATCCTAAACCATCCCTTCCTCGCACTGGCAGGATTAGACACAGTTAACCGGATCTGCCAAGTCATCGAGGTCGCACTTGACCTTAACCCCCCTGGCCCCTGGCACCTCTCTCCGCTGCCGGCCTCCCCTCCACACACTCCTCCCAGCAGCTGACTGGCTGTGCTCCCTTCGCCTTCCTTCCAGAACGTCCTCTCCTGTCTGCTGATACAAATCTGTTACTGCCTTCAAAACCATTTCCCGCTTCAGTAATTAATAATTCTTTTTAGTACTCACAACTGTACCTTGTTCCCACTTTTAATTGCAGCGGAATTGTTGGTCAACGTTTTATGGAAGCTTGGCCATCTCACGTGCACTGTAAGGCCTTATAGCACAATAATTACATCTTCTGTATTATTTCCAACAAGACCGGCGCATGACTGTGTAAGGGATGTGCGCATAAAACGTATCAGCTGAAAGAAAGAATACATTTTCTGGCTCCTGCACCATGACATAAACCTTTTCCTTCTGATTGCTCAGCCAGGTCACTGTTGGATCAAGCTGGTGCAAGTTTCAAATGAAGCCAGAATATTAGGGGTGTGTGTGTGTGCATGTGCACGTGCGCATGCGCATGCCTAACTGACTAAAAAACGTGCCAGCATCAAATTAACTTTATTTTGGAATTATTTATAATAATGAAATTGAAATGTCCAGCCATAGGATACTAATTTGCAGCTATTAAATATAATAATCACGAAGGCTACGTAGAAACATGGAAAAGTAAGAGCGGTCTATATGAAAAAGACTAGCACGAAATCTGCCCAAGTGATCACGGAGTTTATGTTGAGATGATTCCGTTCTGATTCATCCTCCAGCCCTCTCCCCATCTTTTTCAAGTCTCTAAAACGTTTTCGAACTAAAAGAGTGTATTAAAAATAATATATTTTTAAATAAAAGCAAAAATCAATAGCTGACAGTTATATGCTGAGATAAAATTAACCTTTGGCAAAATTGTTAATTATAATGAATAAAGGACCCTTATACAGGTTTCCCTAACCATCTACTTTTTTCTGTAAGTATTGTTCCCTTCTGTTTTGCCTTTCTCCTGCAGGACCATCTCTAGTGGGTCTTTTTTTAATTCTCCTGAATAACTTGAATAAAACTTATCTGTCTTACTACCTCTTGCTCAGACTGTCAATTATTCCTAAATAATGACAAGCCAGATGTTAACGAGTTAACACGCAATCTCCTTTCATGAACATCCACCTAGAAATCATGGCACAGAGGGCTACTTTGGTTTACTCGACCTTTCAAACTGCTTCATTCATTCATTCACTAAGCTCTGTCCTCCTTAATAATTTCGATGATGATCCAGAAGGCGTACTTATCCTATTTGTGGATCATCTGAAGCAAGAGATAGAGACAAAGCACCGAATGGCAGAACTGGAGACCAGAAAGATTTCGACAGGCCACGAAGGTGGACTAAGTCCAATGAGAAGTTTAACTGGAGTGTGTATAAGGGTCTGCGATTTGAGCTGTCAAAGCTGGGGCTGCACGAGTATGGCCAGATCACAGCTCGGTGAAAAGTCCTCCGGGGCATCAGCTCAGCGCAAGTCCCCTAGGAGGCAGCGTATGAAGTGGTGGACAGAAAAGGCCCCTTTGATCTTAGGTTGCAGCCACAGAAGCAGAGGCTGCCCAGCCCCTGGGGAGTGGAAGGAGATATGGGGGCTAACTAGGAGTCCAGTGCTGGGACACATGGCCTCAAAAAGAAGCTGAAGCCCCGAAAAAATCAAAACGAAGCCTAGCAGCACGAGCCTAGGTGAAGAGCAGGTTGTCAGGAGCGAGGCATGGTGTGTGGGACAGACAGGAGCTGGCCCTAGGGAACGCCGTCAGCTGAGCTTGCTACAGGAGCGGTGAGCATGTGCCACTTAGGCGGAGGACCCTGAGCTGTCAAGTGGATGCACTGTGAGGTGTGTTTTTCATGTAACACAGGAGGGGTTTGCGAGACTGTTCGGCTCTTCGTGGTCAACCACACATATTTACGCTACGCAGCGTGCAGTCATGCAGTATATTTTTTCCTGGGTCTGATGCTACCTAGCCCTCGTGGGGGTGAGGTTCCTGATGGAGCCCTGCCCTCGGGCGGCGGCACAGACACGAGGCCCTGGGTCCCCTCTCGCCTCCCCCACTGATGCTCCCACGCTCTCCTTCAGTCTCAAACATTAAAGCTATTGGTTTTACTGAGAGTGTGTCCCTGAATAGGGCCTAGAAAGAATCCTCAAGAGAATGTTTATAGCTGATAACACAAGAGAGTGTCTGGTTTTGCAGGAGATGAAATGTCCTTTTGTATGTGGGCAGGAAGGAAGCAGATAGTCCACATCAATAGCTTTTTATACCCACCAGGCATGTTGAAATAGATCTTTCCATCACTATGATCTGTAAAACCTCTTCTTAGTGATTTAGTGGGAGAGTACCATTGCCCATTCTCATTCAAATGTATTGCCTCTTTTTGAGGGGAGGGTTGAGGGCCATCCTTTTATTCCTCATTACTTTAGCTTATTCGTCTATCTCAGTGCCAAAATTCATCTAAGCTAAAATGAAATCGTGAGCAAAGCCTTGTAACAACTTGCAGCATCTTGAGCTCTTTGGGGGGAAGCTAAGGCACTGACAGAGGAAGTAGTAAAGAAATCGCTATCATTACAAGCCTGTAACCTTTCAAAAGAATAGTTGGGGTCGCTCCAATAAATTTAATTTAAAAATTATCTCCCGATGCAGGGGGGAAAAAGGAATATCTGGGGAATCCGTGGAGGACCACTCAATACAACGATTGGGCTGTAAATTAAGTTAGATTCGACCACAACTCTTTCAACCTTAAATTGAGCAAAATATTCATATCGTCCACTGTTCTTAGGTTATGAACTGTTTCAGCTTTTCTGGCTTCACAAATGAACTCAGTGTCTACTCATTTCCAATAGCAGGTATCTGGAGCGTCGTCTCTCTGCGTGCTTTAAAAAAATCAAATGGCATTTGAAAAGTCGTATGAAATTTTGCTGGGGTGCACTATGGACCGCTTTCCCCCAGAGGCAGCTCAGTGTCTCTCCTGAGAAGCGCCCCTGAGTCCTGGGGACAGACCCTCTTCCCTGAGCCCATCGTAAACCCAAGCCCCACGCCCACGCCGGGCTGATGATCCTGGCGCTGCGTTGTCCTGGCCTCTTCCCGTGAGGAACTCCTTTCCAGATTCTAAGCCCCTCAAAAGACAGAGATGAGATCTCATCACAGTGTGTCCGGCCCTAACACAATGCCCGGTCCCCGTGAGGTGGCAGCAGGGCGATGCTGACGCCTCCTCCCTCGGGAGAGAGCCGGGGAAGCGACAAGGAGCTCCGCAGTGAGGCCCTCCGGGTCTGTCCCGGATGGTGACCTGGGCTGGGGGACCAGTTTGGAGAAGGATCGGCTGTAAGCTTCCCGCCCTGCGGTCCGTGCCTAACCGGTCCCGGGCCGAGCCCGCGGTTTCGGAGGCATCAGGCTCGGGGAGGCGGGGAGCGCGGCGGGGCGCGTGGCTCCCGCGGTGGGTGGGGGGCTGCGGCTCCCGCGTCCCGGGGCCAGGTGCGCGGACCCACGTTTCCTGCGCGCGGCGCCGGGTGGCGGGGACCTGTCCTTGCTCTACCGCCCGCGGGTGTGGCTCGTTCGGGCTGCGGTGGCCCAGGCTCCCCAGGCGGGCAGGTGGTCCAGCCCTTCAGGAAGAGTCGCGGGTCCCGTTTGGGAGCCACCGCCGCTCCTTTTAACTTGACCGTCCGGCCGGTTCCCGCAGAACCCCTTTCCAAAGCGGCGGTATTTGCGGAGACCAGGCCGGGCTGCTCGGGGAGCCTCGGCGGATTCCAGCCTTTGGGGTAACGACAGAATTGAGGACCGGCGAGCGGCGAGCGCCCGCGCGAGGGACCTCGTGTCTCAAGTTCATTCCGGCGCGTTTTGCTCGAAGGGCAGGAGGGCCGCCACCCGGCTTGCGGCTTGCGTAGCGAGCTGCCATCAGAAAGATTTGTTTTCGAGCAGTTAGGAAATCAAGTTCATGTGCTCGGCCCTTCCAAGTTGCAGGACCAGTTTCCCGCCTCGGCCTTTAAGACGGTATCGGGACGCTGCGCCTCGTTTCGCTTCTAGGAAGCGAGGGGGTTTGGGAGATGACCGGGGCGGGTGCGGGCG
>NW_006430460.1:2318247-2329053 GCF_000325575.1 Pteropus alecto
GGCACCGGCCGCGACGTCGCGCCGGGAGAAGGGAGGAAGGGAGCCCACTTGGAGGGGCGTGTGCTTGCCCGGAGCAGACAGAACCCCGGAAACGGCAAGAGCGGGTACCCTAAGACCCGCTTCGGGTCCCCGAGCCCGGCTGTCCCCGGACGGTTCTGCGAGCGGCCGCCACGCGCCCACCGCCGGGCCGGAGCGCGCGGCGCGCAGCCCCCCGGGGGACCCTCAGCGGCCGGTCCAGCCCAGGTCTCGGACCTCAGCGAACCTGACCGACCAGTGCGGTCGAGAACCGAAATACCGTTACATCCCCGCGGCGCCGCACGCCTGGCCTTCAAATTCCGAGAGAAGCCAGGGCGGACGATTGGGACCAAAAGGTCCCTTTGCCAGGCGCTGGGGAAACGCGCGGCAGAGCCGCCGGGACCGGGAGGTCGCACGGCCGGCAGGGTACGGGGACTCGGACTCGCGTCTCTGCCCGGCGGGGCGGAGCGGCCAGGCCCCTGCTTGTGCCCCGGGCACAGGAAGCCAGATTTCGGAGCGCCCTTCTTTTAAGCATCATGGAGAAAAGGTAAAATATGAAATGAAAGGCAGCAACGTAAAATAACCTATTTGCAATGATCCCCGGGTGCAAAGTCACTAGGGTTGAGCATTTAATTTTTAAGATGCTAGTTAAACCCCAAAGGCTGTAACAGGTAAATATTCTTTCCCAGTGGGGAAACTAATTAGACCGGCAGTTTGTAAATAAGGAGAAATAGTTTCATTGCGTGAAACCATTAATCCGAGAGGTGAGGGGAAGTAATGTCTGACAATTCCCTTAAGTCGGAGAAGTTGCTACTATGTTAAGGGAAAGTTGCTACTATGTTAAATGAAATCTCGCTTTTATAATTCAAAAATACATTTGTCTGTTTTGAAAAGTCACTTATTTTGAAACAACTGCTTAGAGAATTTAAATAACTTGCTGAAGACCATCTATTACCTAAAGTTAATCTCAGGAAATTGCTGTAAATCCAAAAAACGGAGGGAAGACTCTATCTTTTATTGGATTTTTCTGTCTCATACAGATATACCTTTATTTCTGTTTCAAAACTGCAGTTGACTAGTGAAGTATACAGTTCTCTTCCTTATCAGGGGGCTTAGGTGGGTGGGAGCTTTACAGAAACGTGAGACCCTCATGTGATTTCTCTTTGATTTTGTTTTACTTAAATGAGGCGGAAATCTTGGAAATTTTTGGTAATCTAAAAAAAATTACACGTTATAGGAAAAAAGCAAGACAAAACAGTGGCAAGGTGAGAACCCCTTTCTTTGCCTGTGGGTTTAGGGACTGTTCTGTCAGCATTGGGGTTTGTAGGAAGGAGTGAGCGAGCGAGCAGACATCTCTCCGTGAAAGTCAGCTCCCTACTTTCTAAAGCAAATCCGCTTTGGAGCTGAACCCAGGGGCTGCAGCTCTGGGGATGAGGATCCCCAAAGGGGCCAAATTTCTGTCCTGTGGATTTATCAGGAGTCCCTGGGCCAGGTTCTGCTCACCTTCAGGTGCCAAATAGCCTTTGTCTGTTTATCAGTCACTGCTACTGCGTGCGAGCACTGTGCACGTGTGCATGGAAGAGTAAAATAACGGCGGTCCGGTAACACAAAAAGATAATGCCTTTCCCCCCAAAGCGTTTATTTACCTTCTTCCGAATATCCTGGGAAATAAACGCCAATAACTCAGATGCTCACAAGTCCTCTAAATGGCAATATTCCTCTAAAAGGGATACCAGTCCTCTTTTTTGCCCTCAGTAAGCCTTATTTTCTTACTGTTAAGGCATCACGCCCTTGATTAAAGCCACAGATCCCTTTTTTTCAGTTCCCATTTTTCTCGAGTGTTTGAGCAGCTAACATTTACAATTTGCCGTAACTAACTGGAAATGCTTCACTTGTAAATTTTGGGAGGAGAGTCTACGTTATGAAGTTAAATCGCCATGTACGTAGACGTAACACCCATTTCCAAATGGAATGCAGTCATTCTCACAATAAAGCTAATTTTACATTTTTCTAATTTTTGTTGTTTTCCCCAAGGTTTATGCAGCCACACTTTTTTTGGCTGCGTTTTTTCTGAATTGCTTGTTTTAAATGCTAATTACTTAGCACCTTGGCCAATCCTCTTAGTCTTCCAAATAATGGACCGAGTCGCAGCTGAACTGTAGCTAGTCATCTCCTCTAGTTCCTCAATATTTTTACTTTATTTAGTTTTCATTTGAAGTTTGTTCTTTCCCTGTTGAAAATTCTACAACGGGCCGTCCGAGTGGAAGCCAAGTGACCTTTTGGTTTTCATATATAAAATTCAGGATAGATGTTTATTTCTAAGGCCCTTTCCCGGCTCTAAAATTCCACGAGTGATTCTTAGAAACAGGCTGACACAGTGTCTGCGTCCCTCCCTCTCTCCCTCCCGCGTCTACATTTGCATACAGAAGCCAGAGCCGAGGCTGGAGGGATGAACTGGGTTTCCCCCGCTGTCTGTATTTTGTTTCTCACTGGCAGACTGCACCTGACCAAGCAATTAAGGTGGTCTTCAGGGGGCTGCTAGAGGGTGCCCAAGCCAGCAGCGGTCGTCACCTTGGGCTTCTCTCGCGAAATGTAACTCTGGGAAGCAGACTCTGCTGCGTAACTCGAGTTTTGTTACCTCTTCTCAGGAGACCGGTCATTTAAAACCCATATGCATCTTTTTTTTTTTTTTTTTTTTGGTTATTATTGATGCTCCCTTATTTGATCCAAAATAACTTTAAGAGAGTTGTCATTTCAGTGAGGATACGAAGCCTCTTCTTTAAAACAGAACCTATTCTATATGATGTTTTAGAACCAACCAAATAATCACTTTGGTCTCCTTAACCAAAAAACTGGTGAGACGTTCTAAATCTACTTGGAATGTGTGTGATTTAGAAGTTGAAAAAAGTATGTTGCAAAGAAATGGTTTTATATGGACCCCAAAAGGTGCCGTGTCCTCGAGGAAGCCTCTCTATGGCACGGTGGTGGCGGACGTCTATTCTTGCCGAGCAAAAACAAGAAACAGTGCAGTGGCTTCTGCGGCGCTTGAGGCTGAGACGCGTGCGTGGGTGGGCGTAAGAAAGGAGAGAGAGTGAGCGAAGCTTGGCACTCGGCTGTCAGACGCCAAGCTTGCTGGTGTTGGCTCTTGCTTTGGCTGCAGCCAGGAGTTTGCCATATATCAAGTACACATCGGAAAGTTGCAGAGTATTTGTCACTGGGGATAGGGGAGGAAGGACATTTGAAATAACACCCGGCCTTGTTATTTTTCTTTTAAGTAAAAATATATTCGGAATGGTCGAAAGCCTTAGAAGCGGCTGTTGCACTGGGGTTAACTGATCGAACAGAACAGAGCAGAACCGTCCCACCGGCCGTAGTGTGCGGTGGCCGTAGTGTGCGGTGGCCATAATGTGCGGAGAGCGAACTCCTCACACTCTTGGGTGCCTTGGAAATCGTGTGCTGCTGATTAAATTACTGGATTCTATACCAGCTCGAGGGAGGGGAAGGAAATGGGAGGAATGGGGTAGTTGAGGGGGGCTGGAGAGGGAAGCCTCCGGCTTAGCATCTGGGACCACAGGGGGTTTCATTAAGGAAATGGCTCCGTTGAGTCTGCTGGAGGCAGGGGACTCGATTTCCTGCATTGCTGCTGGGCGGATGTGGGGGATGTCAAGAACTCCTGGGGATATCCCGGCATCTTGGGGAAGCCATTTCTGGTGGTCGGTTCTCTCCTCTGTCCTCGAGGGACTTGATCCGTCTCACAGACACACGTCCCGGGAGAGCTAGACGGAGCCTCACGGATGGAGTCTACTCAGCTCAGAGATGAGAAAGTTCGCCCAGAGTGGTCTGGGGATCTTTCTTCCCCAAGGTCAACGACAGGCTAGTGGCAGACCCAGGGGCAGAACCCAGCGTTGGGACCACAGATACGGTTCTGCATGTTTGCACTTCCTCCGCCGGGAACGGGATGGGGTGTCCGATCGGATATTTGCTGAGTGACGTCATTAGGGGCTAAAATTTCTTTCGGAGCCCTGACATCTTTTCTTTCTTATTACGTTTATTGGGGTAACATGACATCTTTTTTTCATGTGAAATTTTCATCTATTTCCTTAAAGCCCGTAAGGGTTTGAATTCAGACTATGAGCGATTCAGTGATGCGTTTCCTTGTGAGCGGTTAGGTCGCCCTTGTGAACCGTGGTGCCTTAAACACTCGTGGCTTACGACACCGGCTTCATCTCGCACCGCTTCCCTCCACCGCCCTGTCCCAGCTACACAGACGCGACCCTAGAGAAATGAGTCACCCTTCCCTACGGGCCTTGCACGCCCCCTGCTCCATAGCCCTGCTCCGTGTGGGCGCTGCGTGTGTGCCAGGCCTGCTGCCTCCCTCTGCATCTCCTCCCCTGCCTTCAAAGTCCAGCTCAGAAACCAGGTGCCAAACTCTTCTGGGGCCTCTGACCCCTTCCTGCTTTGTCGTGAAACTCCCCTGGGGCCTCTGAGCCCCTGGAGCTGGGCTCGCGTCTGTGCGAAGTCGGCCGCAGCCCACCCCCCAGTGAGGTGCCAAGCACCTCAGCTCCTCCCTGCAGTGTGTCATCCGGTCGTGACACAGCGGAGCTCGCAGACGGCACGGTCTGACGCACTCGTCCTCTCCTGGACTCGAACCTGAGTCCTTGGGCGCGGGCCCTGATACGAACCGCAGGGATGGAGGCTGGACCGCCCACGGCAGCATGGGCGCTGCTGCAGCAGGAGCCTTTGATTTTCAGTGTAGACCAGGCTAATCGGCCACCTCCCTCTGTCCTGAGAATGGGCTCTCCGCGGCCATTCATAGCAGGCCCGCCCTGCTAGGTGGGTGCGAGACATGATCGGAAAAATCTGAAATTATGGTTTGGGCTCAAGTTGGCACCCCCGGCCCCACACTCTGCACATGCCCACGACACTCCAAAACACGCTTCTCCAGGTGTGGTCCAGGGCCCAGCATCTGCCCGGACCTTCATGAATCACAGCGTGTCTTTTTAAAAAGTCCCCAGATGTTCTGTTTGCATAGGAAAACCTGAGAAACACTGATGTCAGTATAGGATTCTTAGCTCTGGTGTCAGGATCCAAATTTTCTTCGCCGACATGCTAATGATGACCTTTGACCTGTGTGACTAAGGGACTCGACCTGGGCCAGCCAGGAGCTTCTTCTGGCTTCACGTTGTCCTGGTGCCCTGTCTTCTGCTGGGACACCTGTGTCCTACTTCGAGACTCCAAGGCTCTTTTACAAAATCTTAGACTTACTTGGACCTGTAATCAACATAAACAGAGGTGTGGTCTCGAAAACACCGCATCCCGGATGCAAGATCCAGGTCTCAGAAAATAGGGACTTGGTGGAAAATAGCAAAAATGGCGTTAAATAGATAGGTTTTAACCATAACAAAAGTTTTACAAGGGATTTATTTCTAAAACAAAATTCTTCGGTGGTAAAAACTGGAGGTGTCAGGGGACATCCAGGGAACATCACTGGCTCATGCTGTGTGTTGCAGCTAACAACACATTTCTTTGAGCTTCTTACTGGCTCGAAATTTAATGTGTTTTGCATTCACATCCTTCCTTGTCTCATTAGTGTGAATCTTGGCAAATGCTTTTGTCTTTTCACAGATTGTCACAGTGCTTACAGGTGTTTTTTTCTCAGCCTAGTCTTCCATCCTTCCATCTAACGAGTGCAGTGTGAACAGGTTTCCCTTCAAGCCACAGACCCATTGTGTGGTCTACACCTGCCAAGCTGTAACGATGATCAGATTCTCTTGTTAAAAGAGGCTCAAAGTGGACCTCGTATAAATGAAAAGCCTTGGCTTTCGTGATGTACAAATATGAAATCACTTGAACTTGAGGTCTCCTTTAGCAGACGCCTGGCTAGTCACTGGTCTGCGTTCTGTGAAGCCCTTCGCGGTTCTCGGGGGCCTGGGCTCCGCGTTAGACTTGTCTGGGGCGCTTTCCCAAACCCTCTGGCCCTGGCTGCAGTTTCGACCCGTTTCACCACAGCCACCAAGTGGGACGCAGGCACCAGTCATTTTAAAGCTCTGGGGTGATCCCAGTGGGTGGCCGAGGTTACAACCCTCCTATTTTACTAGACATGGAGATTAGCTGGAGAGCTGGCCACACTGCAGAGTGCTGACCCCTGCGAGTTTCTGATTCAGTGCGTCTGGGGTAGGGCCAAGAATCTGCGTGTCTGACAACTCCCCCAGTGATGCCGATGCACCCCAGGTGCCAGTCTGTAAAAGGCACTGGATCGTCACTGGACGTATGACGAGGTGGAGGAAACAGTATTTCCAAGAGCTCCTGCAGGACGAGTGTGTGCTAGCCGCGTGCAGAAGGAACAGCAGGACAAAGGGTCTGGGCGCCATCGGCAGCGGTGGCGGAAGGGCCTTCAGAGGAAGGTGGGCCTGTGCTGCGTCAGGAGCCAGCTCCGAACTGTTGTCTGCACCATGGTCCTCCTGCTCTGCCCCACGCCACGGGCAGTCAGCCTGTCCTCTGTGTAAACACTGGCAAACGTCTCCTGAGCCCTTTTGAAAGGTGCCGTGTGTTGACCTGACCCGGCCACACGCGCCGTGGTCCGGTCCCACTGTCCTGCATCGCGCCCGCACCGTGCTGTCCGAGCCTCACCATGCTTCGCGTCTCCAGCTGAGCCTCGGTGTCGCATTCCTTTGCTGGGCTCAGTGGCCCCCGCTTGTGTGCTAACTTCTACCTGTTGGAGCAGTGTGGCTCTGCCGGCTTTTGTGGTGTGCCGATGGTCTGTCCCCATTGGCGGGGAAAGTCTCCGGCTGGTTGGAGGCGGAGCTGGCCTCCCACTGTGCAGCACGGTGGACACCGAGAGCCCAAGCGGCGTCCCCTTCCCCGAGGGGCATCTGGGTACCTACAGGGCGTTCCCGGCCTATGGCTGTGCGAGCTGCACGGGGACACGTTGACTCTCAAGTACAGAAGGCGCACATCTGTCACGCTGAGTCGGGACAGCGTTTGCATGTCATCTACTGCCACAGAGCAGGCTGCCCCCAAACTCGGTGGTCTAGGAACTCATTATGTCTCAAGAGTCTGTGGGCCAGAAGTCTGAGGTGGGCTCCGCTGGGCGGCTTTTCTTTGGGTCTCACCTGGGTCACTCGTGCACCTGGCGTTTGAACTGAGACCTTAGTGCTGGCTGTCACTGGGCCTCCCTCTCCTCCGCATGCAGCCTGTTGCCATTCTGTAATCTGGGCCCCGCCTCCTTGCAGGGGAGCAGGGGCTGTCCAGGAGGGCCACCGAGGGAGCGTGAGGGCCACCGAGGGAGTGTCAGGGCCACCAAGGGAGCGTCAGGGCCTTCGTGGCCTGGGCCTTGGGACTCCGACACCTTCTGCCACATCCAGGGCCCTGGCACAGAGTCGGGCGGGGGACGCAGGCTCCCCTCGCTGGCAGGCCCTCAGACTCTGCGTATCTGCAGCTCTGCAGCTTCCCAGAGCTTGTCCCGCTGTAGCGCCATCTCCTGCGGCTGGCGAGGCTGCATGCTTGGGGGGCAGGAGGAGACTGACCCCTGTGGGCTGTCAGGCCCTTTGCTTCACATTCGTCATTTCGCTCCATGCCAGGAGGTAGCAGGCGCTCTCCGGTACAAGGCCCCGGTCAGTTAAGTGCTTCTCCTGTGGTCATGGGTGAGGCCACAGTCATTTCGGTCCCTCCAGCCAGACCCCCCCGGGCTCCCCGCAGCGCGGACGCACACGCAGAGGGCAGAGGCGTGGCGAGGCTGCTTGGTGCTCCCCTCCTTCAGAGCCCTCCGTCCTTGGAGGCCTCCCCCCCACCCACGGATGAGAGGTGCCACTGCCACCGCAGCTGGACGTGGCCTCGGGAGCGTCCACTGTTGCACGTGGCCAACGCTGGTCCAGTCGCCGTGAAGACAGGGTTTTCGCTGGGCGCATTCGCTCATCCACGAGCATTCAAGGACCTTCCCGAAAATCCAAGGCAGCCGAGGCCCTCCATGGGGACAGGCCATGACCTTGTTGGGGCGTCCACGCCGCCCCGCCTGCCTCCCGCGCCCTTTGGACCCTGCAAACCTCCAAGGCTGGGGGCTTCATCCTAACGCAGCCGGGGCGCGGGAAGGACGCCGAGGCCGGGCTATCTGGATGGGGAGCGGGGCGCGGGGCGCGCTGACCCCGGCCGCGCAGCCTCTCCGGGCACGCGCACTGGTACCTCTCTGTTTTCCGCGCTGAAACCCTCAAGTCCCAGAAAACCGGGGATCTGCTGAGGGTCAGACCCTGAGGAGTGAGCAGACCGGGTTGATTTTAAAATCGATGCTCTTTCCATCAACGTCTACCCGACAAACCTTAAATGGGAAAGTGTAGAAATTCAGGAAAACCGCATTGGTTTTCAGGGTCTAGAACGGCAAGCCGTGGTGTCTGGGAAGAGGTCGGCGGTTCCAGAGCCTGCGTGGCAGGAGTTACCTTCCCGCCGCCACGGCCCTGTGTGACTGGCAGTCCTTGCTCCCTTATTGGAAATGCGCGCATCTCTTTGCGCCCCTTAAGCGGGCCTCGGGCCTCCCGCTCCTCCTTAGCTCGCTCCTCGCAGATGTTCAAACCTGCACGAAGTCGAGAAAGAGGGAGAAAAGCCTTTTACTTCTTTCTTGAACTGTCACTTGCAGAAGGACACTTGGGATGCCAAACGGACATACATATGCCTCGGCGGAAACCGTAGGGAGGGGCTGTGTGATGTGTATGCTTGTTTTCTCCTCCCGACGTGGCACTAGAGAAAGCAGAAATGCCTAACGGCTGGGGAAGCGGGGCTGGATCAGAGGAGGCTGCAAACCGCGGGTTTCAGAGGCGGCGTGAGCTCCGTCACGGATTTCCGCCCGTGGTCAGTGGTCTTGCCTTCTTGTCCGAAAACGCAGTTTAACTCCCGTCCACTCAACGCCTCCTGTTGGATTGGATTCCTGTTCTCTGTTATGTGGACATTTTAAATCTTCGCCATAAGGAAATATGCTAGAACTAGAGAATAAAACGAACGTGGGAATCGAGTAATTCCCCTATTTATCACTGAATTCTCACTGTCCCCTGCCATTGCCCTCGAGTGGGCTTGGTGTACCTATAACCTTATGAGGGTTAAGGAACACTTGACACGCGCTGTGGATGCACGGATTAAACGTGGCTCTGCCGCTCAGTCCCCCATCCCTGTCCTCAAAACTGGTACGTGAAAAACACCCTATGCACGTGCTCGCCATGCGCAGTCATTGAGAAATTCAGAAAACTACCATGAGTGCTAATTTTCAAGAATTTCGATTCCACTTTAGTTTTTTTGAACTGGATATGAAACTTGGTAATTCTGTAGCCAGATATATCTCTTTTTAGGGGTAGTGAAATTCTAAAACATAGAAAGAGAGTTGTTTTTAGTTGAAACGTGCTTTTCTGCCCAGGCAGATGGGCATGGGGCCGCCTCCTTGGGAATAATTCACGCGCCATTTTAGAAGAATGTTAAGTGCAGACTTGGGGAGAAATTTCTTTCATGAAATATATTTCGGAATGCTACATTTTCTGCTATGATTCCGCGAGGAAAACTATGGACCACATCAAACATGATTCTCCTGCCGCCAGTTTTATAATAGTCATCATTCCAGGCTCCCGGTATGAGTGCAGGAAGGCACAGAACATCTTAACACCCTCACTTGAAAGGTGCTTAAGCAATTACCATCAATTAACACATCATGTTTTATTTCAAGATGTAAACATGGTCGTATTTATTGTGCTGTTTACCTTCGAGTGTCTTATTTTGTGATGTTAACTGTGAATTTTACTGAAAGGAATCACTTATGTTAGCAAAGAAGGTGTGAGTCTAGGCTCAAAAATAGGTCCTTTAAAAAGATGGCAAACATGACACAGTGCTGATGTTGATGATCTTCTACATTTCTTGGTGTCCACCTAGTCCACTTCTAGACGACTCATGTCCTAAGAGGCCACCACGCAGGGCGGAAAGCCCTTGGAGATGAAGGGTTTGTTTCTGACCCATCTTCACAGCTGTGTGTCTAGCAGTGTGCGGCACACAGCGGCCACTCAGCAAACGCTGGCAGAACTGACTGAAACGGTCTTCGCCATCCCTCTGGGCCTCGGGGGCCTTTGCTGGGGTCGTGGTCCCTCACTGGTTCTCCCAGGAACCTCGTGTGAGTGCACCTGGCTGGAGGAGGTTGGCAGGAGTGTGTCCGAGAGCGGGCGATGATTCTCCCCACACGCTTGAAATGCTCTGTTCCTTCCACGTGGGCCACCCTCTGGTTCCAGTGACCCCTTTTGTACCCATGGCTGAGCTGGCCACGTTCTCCTGTGTTGAATCTAGACTCAGGATTCAGAATGAGGATCCGAGCTGCCCGGCCATGAGAGGAAGTGGTTCCCAAGAGATGTTTTAGCTGAACCCTCAGGCCGGGACAGTCTTAGCTGCTCGAGGTTCCCAGGCAGCTCAGAAGAGGGACGCCTGGTTGGGACTCCCCGTTCCCGGGCCCACCGGCTCAGCCCAGAGACACCGGGCAACGTGGCTGGCGGGGCTGCTCACCCGCCGTCTTGGATAAGAACATGTGGATTGAACGCTGTTTCCTCTGAGCCTGGCCCAGCCGTGCCGTCGGCTGGGAAGAGCAGGAGAAGGGAGGGACAGGCCGAGTCCTGGCCAACCTCACGTCGCACCGTTCCCTTCCTCCCCCCCACAGCTGCCTCTCTGTCCGCGGCCTCCTCTCCCGCGATTTCAAGAAGCACAGTGCGACCTGGGTATATCCTGTCGCGAATGTTCACTTGTGGCTTTTTTCCTAGGGGCAAGTGAAGTCAGGTTGAC
>NW_006430460.1:2329097-2359033 GCF_000325575.1 Pteropus alecto
CACACACACCAAAAAACGCACGGGAAGGAGACAACAGACTTTCTCCTCTCAGCAAAGAGGTCAAGGGAAGCAGAGTCTGAGAAGCAGGTGACTGCAAGGGCAGTTGGTAAAGCAATTGTTTAAAAAGTAAAGACGAGCTTTAGAGAGTCTGAAGGTTTGGAAGTCTTTGAAGGAGAGAGAAAGACACCCTGGTGCTTCAGCAAACACACAGTCGTTCTTCGGGTCCCCCGTTCAATACCATTCTTCAGAGAGAAGTCCCTCGGTCCTGGGGCTGGGCTAGCTACTCACATCCCCGTGGTGACGTGCAAATCTAATGCACGTTTATATCTGCGTAAGCAGGAACTCGTAACTATGAAACTGTTTTATCTATATACACCGTTTATCCGTTGCCCAGCCTCAGTCGTAAACGCTTCGGAGAAAGGGCTCGTTTGTCTTATTAGCCTTCCCTCGGTATGTGTTTAAAACATTAGACGGAGGAATAAGAGCTGAGGATGAAGATGGGAGGAGTGGACAGGCGAGGGGCGAGAGGGAGGGATCCCAGCGAGGACGGACAGGAAAAGAGCGGAGAGAGAGAGGAAGAGGAGGGAGGCCTTCCCAGGCTCGCAGCCGTGGGTGGGAGTCCAGCCCCTGCCCCAGCCCCAGCCCGTCGGCCTCTTCCCAGAGGTGCCGGTGGTTTAACTTCGTGGGGACGGCTCTGGTACTGGGGCTCTCGCCGCCTCTCCACGGAGGTCTTTGTCTGGCTTTATGTGACTTCTACTGATTGATTCTGGTCTCGTCCTCCAGGATTTTAAGGCCTGTTAGGTCAATGACCAACTGGTAACAGAAACCATGCTTTGTTTTGCTTTCTCTTTCATCAGAAATGTGATTTCTTGGATGACGTCATAAAGGCTAATTCTAGAAACAGAGTTCTAGATAGATTAACGAAAAGTATATGAGGACAAGTACCCTGAGACTTAAAAACGGTCTTCTCCGGGTATGGGGTGCAAATGATTTTTGAGATGTTGCTGGTAGAAGTATACTGCTTTTAAGAGAACCTTCCAGAACCCTTGGCTCTCAGCAAAACTTGTATAACATTAATTCCAGCTCAGATGAGATTTTTTTTTTAAAGTTTCTAAAATCTGAGGAAGGCACAACTATTGCAAGTATTTACTATGTATATCAAGTGAATCATAAGAAAACTTGAAAATGAAAGGAACCCCAAATTAAAAAGACTAATTAAGTCAACGTCCCATTGGTCTCCAAATTATGTGCAATGAAAAGCAATGAAATCTCAAATCGTTGAATCTAGAAGGAGACCGATTGGATAATAGAAACGCGACAGTCAAAAATGGCGCTTAATGGGCCTTAGAAAGGATGCTAACATAGCTTTCAAAACTTCAGCACCCCTACGAGGAGTCGCCTTATTGCACACTCTTGGCCATTTAAATCTCAAGCGTCAGAGGGCTTTGTGGATATTATCGTTTGCAAAGATCGGGCTCTCTCTCTCTTTCCTCTTAGTATGTGAATGTATAAAGCACCTTCTGATAGACCATATGTTTTCTATGCAGTCTGGACATCATAAATGATCAGAGTGAGCTTAAAATTAGTGTCAGAACTTTGTCACGCTCAGCCGTCCACTGTCCTTTGATTTCTCCCCAATTTTTACATGCGAAGCAAATGGCATCCTCTCAGCTTTTGCACTAGATTACAAGGCTGAAGAAGATAAAAAGAGACTCGACCAAACACTGGGTTAGCGAGAACGTCTTCGGCTTTTTCTGGGATGAACAGCGTAGAGTGTTGAGGTGCAGGCTTCGCTCCCTGCCCGCGTGCTCACCTCACCTCACCGCTTTTTATACAAAGAAATGTAAGGCATTATTTTGGATTCTGAGTTCAAACTTCAGCACGATGTAATTTTATGGTTATTTAATAGCGTCGCAACGTTCGGCTCCATGACATATGATTAACGCCAGAGCTACCATATATATATATGTATATTCATATATATATATATATATATATATGAATATGTATTTGCCCCAGAAAGAACCGTCTGTGAATCTGAGGATGATCTGTCACATGACAGGTCACAGGCGGTGGCCAAACTAAAACTGAAAAGTTCTAATTCCAGTTCTGCCCTCGCCATTACATGGAGAGGTCACATATCGAGCCGATAACCTATCCCCCAGATCTTCTCAGTGATGCTTTCTTCCCTAAGGGAACCCACGGGGATTCATGCAAATAAAATGCCCACGACATTCTGAGACCCGCTGTCATTGTCTCCAGAGACGCCTGGAATTTTGGCACTGAACAGTGACGGACGCAGAGTATTTGGTGAAACACTTGGGGAGGGGTAGGCCAAACTGTCACCCTAGTGCCACGCAGACTAGGGAGAACTTCAGATTTTAAAATCGTGGGCCGCACACATACCGCACGATGCCTCCAGATGAATCACTGTTTATTGAAGTTCAAGCATCTTAGTAATGCCAGTGCTGTCCCTAATGTGCCTCTGTGCAGATGCTCTTTCGGCTGGAAGCATCTGCCACCGACCCGACACTGGACCGTGTCACAGCTCGATGGTTAGAAAGAGGACGGACAGCAAGAAAACCAGTTACTTCCATTAAGCCAGGCGCTCCAGACTTACGTGCGCATATGTTACACGTCTTTATGGAAAGTGAACTTCTACCTCCTTTTCAAATGTTCCTAACCTGAAAGTTAATATATTCTGGCCTGAAATCAACGTGAACAACAGCGAACGCTGCTGGTGACTAGGACCCACTCCACGCGAAGTGACATCAGGCCGGCGCCCCACGGTCCTCTGAGCAGTTGACACTGGATAAGAGCACAGGCCGGTGGGGAGTTGGCGTCAGACGTAACGCACTTCCTCCTGCTGACAGAGAGACGGGTCGGGTCCAAGCCCTGACGCCGAAGCCGGCCTCCCAGCTCCGGGCACAGAGACCCGCTGTTCTGTTCACCCCCCTCTGCGTAACCGCGTGAAGGGCCACCAGGCCCCTCTGCCGAATATTTTCCGAGCTGGGTCTCGTGCCCTGTCAACCAGATCTTGACCCTTGCTCCGGGAGCTCAGAGAGCATCCGTGACAGCGTATGGAAAATCGAAATGACATGTTGTCAGACAGCTCTGTGGAGGTGCTTTTTGAACCTGTTCAATAAAGAACAGCGGTGTGTGCGGCGGGGATGGGGGGGGTGGTAGGGGACGGTAGGGGTTGCTCAGTGGCCGACCTTAATTAACTCTGATGTCACATGAAAAGGAGCTGTGCCTGGGCGCGGGTCACTGGGAGGGTAGGCTCTTGACGGCGGCTGTGACAGGCCTCATGATAAATGAACGTGCCCTGTTCAGCCATGACCCTCGGAGAAGCCGGCGCCCTCGGGAACGTTGACATAGGAATATCGGTGTCGTTAGAGGGCTTTTCTCTTGGTGAACATCCAAAACCGCACAGAATTTTTCCTTTCGAAGGACGTACAAAAGTTTGAGGAGAAGTGACCACAGTTAATAACTTGTGCGCGGATGGGATGAAGACTCCTATCCAAGCTCTAGATGTCACCCCCTCCGTGTCCCGTGCTGGGGTGTCCTTTGCGCCGTGCCCTCCGGAAAAGCTGCTCTTGGATTTTGTCAACCGATGGCTACAATCTGAATTGTAAAACAGCTTTAAAGTGAACTGCACTGGAAGTATTCAAATGAACATAGCCACAGGGCAGTGGCAGAGCTAACCGCTCAAGTGAAACGGTTTTTTTCACTTGTTTTTTTTTTTTTAAACACCTGAATCCAAGACATAAATGGTATGGAAACGACACTATTTACAATTTTCTCTCAAGGCACTGAGATCAGACACGGCACCCTTCAAATCTAGTGACTCGGGGATTACCTAGAAGAGCAAAGACCCCAAAGCCAGAAGCCAGTGAATTCTTGGTGTGGGACCCTGTGGTAAAATAGCGAGTTTAATGTAATGGAAAAATGTGAGGAAACGTGGCAAGTCCCTAGGATCATCGACTCTCTCCGGGTTAAATGTGTTGTTGCTGGACAGCAGCCACCTAAATAGTCAGTCCTTTGGGGACCCCAGAGATCAATAACGGCATCACCCCAACCCAAAATATTCTAGATTGGTGCATTATCTACATCAGGGATTGGTCAGCAGTGAGTCAGAGCTTTGCGCCCTTGTCAAACTCAGGTCACTTTCTAAAACCCAGCCGGGAGTGCCTTTTCTGTGCCTGGGTGGATGAAGACTGTGGTTAAGACACACACACCAGCCTCCCCACCACACCCAGAACAGATTCCGTCTTCACAGAGCGGGAAGTGTGGGTGGGTGTGGGTGGGTCTGCAATGCGGGAGTGCATTCATTTCTTTAGGTGCCTCCTTGATTTAAGGCCAGTGGTCTTGGAGGGGGAGAAATAAAACTAACACCATTGGCTGATGGGGACCCGAGTTACACGGCTGCTGTGAGGAGTTCCCCCGGCTGTCCCGCCTCCCGCTGAGTCTGCTGGTAGGTGAACGCTGGCCCTCTGGTCTTTTCTCCATCACCCAGAAGTGAGAGAAGACGCATGTGATGACATTCGCCTTTGAGGTGTAGTGCCTGTCGGCCCAGCTAGTGGTGGGCTTCACCCAAGGCACTCATTCTCACGCATCCGGCCCTAATGGGCACTTGGCAGCATCTGGGCAACGCTTTAAAAGAGGCATGACTCAGGGGCCAGACCAAGGTGTAACCTTTGTGAAATGCTGGAGCCTCGTGGGAACTAGCAGCTCAAACAAAAATTTGGGTCCTTTCTGGAGATCTGGCTCCCCAGCGAGTGTACCCCTCACCTTCCTCCCGCTCCTGCTACCAGTGGAAAATCCTATGAGATGTAGTCTATGGGACATAAGCTTTTAATAAGCTACATCTCGAGGAAAGAATATCTTCTTTTATTATGAATTATGCTCAATTAACCTCACACAACCTTGGGAGAGACTCATGATCTTAAAGTCAGATTTTAGAAACATGATACTTGGGGCTTTCTATTTAGATAAAGAGATCATTTATCATGTAGGATTATGTATTATTGAACACATGGTAGGCGAAATCAAAGACAGATGCATCTCATTTGAAATAAACCTGATATACAAGGTTTTGTGTTAAAAACAAGTGCATTAGAAATCAGTAATTTTGATATAGAAGGAACCCAGTAGAGTCCTTCAGAGGTCTCATGACCAAATTTTCAACAGGACTCGGTTTGTTAATATGATTTTTATCTGTCAATAAAAATCTGTTGTACACAAATTCAGTGAAAATTCAAAACATGCAATAAAATGTGATTTAAATGTAACTTTAAAAGATCGTAATTTAGGGACACAGTGAATTTCTGCAGTATGTAAAACTTTGAATACATAGTGATGTTCTTGAACTTGAAGGAAAAATAATTTCTTTAAAATCAGCCTTCTAAAGCTTTTAGCTGGAAAAATGAGTAAAAAATCTAACACCAATGGGGTCGTATGTGACAACAAATTTCAAAACAGCTTGATACTCTAGGCCTTCAGCTTAACTCCGTGATTACTTTAGTCATGAGGTTGTTTACGTAACAGCTTTATTGAGATAAAATTCGCATGCCATAAAACTCACTGCTTTAAATTGTATAAATTGTATAATTAATAGTCGCAGACTTGTGCAAACCTCACCGCTACCTCGGAACAGTTTCATCACCCCAAAAAGGAGCTCGGGTCCATCATCGCTCACTCTCCATTGCTCCCCTCCCCTGGCACTGACCTAGCAGCCGTCTGTGCGGATTTGCCCATTCTGGACATTTCATAAAAACGGGGCCGTACGATAGGCAGCCTTTGTGCCTGGCTGCTTTTACTCAGCGCAGTGATTTTTGATTTTGTCTATCCATTTATCATTGGTGGGCAGCTGGGTTGCTTCCACGTGTGTTGCCATGGGCGAGTTTTCGTATGGATGTGTGTTTTTAGTTCTCTTGGGTAGATCCCCGCGAGTGGAATTCCTGGGCCATTTGTTTAAGCTTCGTTTGACCATCTGCGGAACTGTTATACCGTTTTCCAAAGCGATCGCACCATTTTGCAATCCCGCCAGCAATGTCTGAGGCCCCCAGTCTCTCCGCATCTTCGCCCGCGCTTGTTCATGTCTGCCTTTTTGAGTACAGCTGCTCCCGTGCGTGTGAAGCGGTGTCTCATTTGATTTGCGCTTCTGTGATGGCTGGTCATGTCGAGCATCTTTCCAGGTGCTTATTGGCCATTTATACGTCTTCCTTGGGAAAACGTCTATGCAGATCCTTTGTCCATTTGTCAAATCGAGGTCTTTGTCTTTTTTATTAGTCGTAAGTATCTTTTAAATGTGACTTCTAACTTGTGGTTTTGATAGCAGTTACTGTGTTCTCAGAATCCCAGAATTCTTAGGCTGGAAGGGATTGTAAATATCTAAGTCCAGCCCCCTCTGTTGGCAGGTCAAGAATCTGAGGCTTAATGTGACGCGCCCACAGTCACAACAGCTAGTCAGCAGCAGAGCTGGGGAGATTAGTGACTAAATAAAAAGCGGAAACGTGGGCGTTTCATGATTTGTATTTGAATAGGCCCCTTTCTCACAGAGAGTAACCCCTGCGTTTCCGCATAGCAGAAGCAAAGGGGTGATGGCATCTGGAAGAAACAGGACCTTAAAATGACACGCCGCGTGTGGTTCGCTCAGGCTCTCAGGATCCAGCACGGCAGCTTTGAAGAAAGAGCCTCAATCATTTGGGCTTTGGGTCTGGCTGTAAATAAGGGCCGTGGCACTATAGGACAGTCGTGTGGGTTTTCCACCGGAGGCTGGGTCGGGAGACAAGGCTTGTCAGTCGTGAAGTTCTGTCCGTTTTGTATGTACCAGGTGATGCTGACCTGACAGACCATGCTCAGTGTCAGCGTTCATGTGAGTCCGCAGACACATCCTGGGTCTTCCATGCTATTCTGTGCTGCCTATTCGGGTTTTTTTCCTAAAAAGGAGCACGTGATAAAGCCCATTTCCTTGGTCCACGCTGAGGGTTTTGTTGTTGTTGTTGTTGTTGTTTTATTTAAATAATACTTTTCCTGATATAAGGAGACCTCTTTGTCCCTTCTGATTATATTGTAGTTGACTTTGATGAAAACAATAGTTCACAGACCACCTAGTTCAATGAGGGGACAATGAGTCTTTTAACCCAGACCCGCAGACTACCGTGGCAAACAGGGGAATGTTTGGGTCCCACCCGAGCTTCACAATGGGGGAGTCATTGTTAAATTGTGGCACCCCGCCCTTGGAAATGAGGTCTCCTGCGGATTTGTTTCTGAACGGGCAGTGTGACTCCGAGCTACTGACTGCAGGTGGCGTGGACGATGGCTGCTCTGTGGACATGTACGTATTTCTAGTTCCAGATGTATCTCCGCTGAGACGGAGCGAGTTACCTGACATGCAGTAGAAACTCAAAACACGCTCGTTACACCCGTATTACTCACACGGCCTTCGGCGGCCGCAGAGAAATGTCTGAAGGCCGAATGCCATTTGAAGAATAGATGTTTCGCTTTCCTATTTCCTTGCTATGTTAGTTTTCCTGTTAAACCACGTCTTGGCACCGCCATCGATCTTTATGAGACTCTAGTTTCTTATTAGCTGAGGAATGGTGATGCACTCTGCAGCCCGTCACTTAGAAATCACTTCCTTAGACTTCCCCGCTTCTTGATGTTAATCGACTTTTATCTAGCTTCCCCATTCCACGTGCGAAATTCATCGCTGGAAGCGGAGACGAATCATGCAGCAAAACATTTTTTTAGCCTCCCCCCTCCGCCCATACTTTCCAATAATCCTATTTTTGTCTCCGTGTCTTATTTAACCACTCGGCTGTGTTGTCTTGTTTTGGTTGGAGGATGGGACGGAGGACCGGGCAGATGGCATATTCCTTAAGGGATCGGCTCTCAGCTGGCATCTGGGTGGTCCTTTGAGGTCAAAGGTTAACTTTGATGCAGGTCAGGATTCCTGGTGTTTCGGATGCTGATAAAGAAAGATTCATACTGCAAATGCCAAATCCTACTCTCTGGTTTTGTGAGGGTGGGTGAAGGCTGTTTTAGATTATGTCAACCATGTTTGGAAAATGCCAGAATAATAATGATTATCGTAAGGGGAAAAAAAAGTAGGACCCATACGGTTTGGAAATCAAAGCGGTGGACAGTAGTGAAAAGGGTTTCTCCCCAAGGCCTCGCCTGGATGAGCGGGCTCATCACCGCCTCACAGAGCACCTGCAAGTAATGCCAGAATCTTCCACAGGAAGCTGTGCTGGGTCTTTTCCAGCACACGCACAGTTGCTCAGCTAAATCCCCAGAATCCCATACCACACAGAGGCGCAGGAGTGACTCTGGCCTGGGTGAGTCTCAGGGTGGGCGTTAACAACTGCTGGCCGTGGCTTTGGGAAAACCTGGTGTTCCCAGGGTCCCTGACCTTGAGCTGGATGCTGCCCCGGGAAACACATAAGTGTGACCAGAGTCCAGAGTGCTTTTCTAGGTGCCTAGGGGTTATGTGGCAGGCCGACTGTATGTATATGAAACGGTGATTTTAATTTAAATTAAACTAAATGCTCATGTTAAAGCACTTTTCCCCAGTAATAATTTGATACCAGAGTCTATCGTATATAAGTCACTGTAAAAATATTAATTTATATCAATCACCTGAGCTGTGGGGAGAGAGAGGGGTGACCTGTCTGGGGTCACACAGCCGGCGGGCAGGATGGAATGTGGACGGGTATCGATTTGAGGTCCTCTCACAGAGCTCGCTTCACTGTCCTGCAACCACCCCCACGAAACACACTTGTCAAATGTCACGTAGGAGCGAGCGGTTCCCTTTTTTCTGTTTCATGACAGAAGAAACTCGGAGATTATGTAAGGCTGACCAAATGGCTTCTGAAACTGATTTTGGTTCTAGAATGACTTTTCCAAATGAGGAAACTGATTCGGAAAGAGAAATGACTCGCCCGAAATATCGTGGCTCCACTTAATGACTCAGCTGCGTCTGGAGCGAACCCAGGACGCTTTCTGCACTGAGCGTTCAGGCCGTGTACACAGGCGACCCGCACTGGTGCTTGGAACTAGCTTTCACCCGCCATCGACGTTTTATCCTGAGGGTTTTTAACAAGCTGCTGTATATTCTTAATATAGTTGCGTTTTGAACCACGTCTGATGTTGTTAATGTTCCAAATGGGCTTTTGGATCTTATGTGGCTCATTTGGAATCATAGGATAGATAATATTCATGGTCAAGACTTGGAAGGGAAAAATCAGAGAATCAAGAGGAGCTTGTATTAGATGTACCTTTCTGCATAGGCAAGTGAGTTAAAGACGAAAAGTCACCTTTATGGAAAGATATAACTTAAAAAAAAAAAAAGATGAGAGGACAACATGCAAATAATTCATGTCAAAACTTTTGTTTTCCAGGATCTAGTTCGGGTTCAAAATTGAAAAGTCCTGAACTGAGTTTAAAAGGCACCCAGCACGTCTTGCAAGCAGGCCAGACGCTGCATCTCACGTGCAGGTAAGCGCCCGTTTCGGGGGAAGCTAGCTGCATCTTCCCAAGGCGGGTGGAAGGGAAAGGCTGCCTCTCAGAGTGGAAAGGTAGGGACTTCGGTGGTCCGTGGTGATTCGAAAAGTGCAAAGCACGCGCGTCCTGCCTCATCTGGAGGGTGACTCGCCTGCGGGAGAGACCCACTCACTCAAGAGGAGACGGGGAAGGGTCGCCTGGAAGGACTTTGCATCTTCACTCTGAGCTGTTGGAAAGCTTTTCTAGATATGTGGCGTTTCTCTAAAGAACCGGGGGTCTACACTTAAGAAAGGACCTCAGAACAGCGGTCCCTAATGCCCTGAGGCCTGGGAACTGGCCCCTCCCTAACCGTGCTTCGCTTCCTTATCTGTGGTTGCAGGGGGAAAGCAGCCCACTCCTGGTCTTTGCCTGAAACCGTGAGTAAGGAGAGCAGAAGGCTGAGCATAACTCAGTATGCCTGTGGGAGCAATGGCAAGCAGTTCTGCAGTACTCTGAACTTGACCGAGGCCCAGGCAAACCACACTGGCTTCTATAGCTGCAAATATCTCTCTACACCTGCTTCGAAGGAGGAAACAGAATCTACGACCTATATATTTATTAATGGTAAGACTTCCATTTCCTACGTCCTGTTTCCTGTAGCTTCACAGTGGACCACTGGAAAGGGGGCCTTCCCTGGCCTGTGACAGAAAGAGGCCACGTAAGAGGTTCGAGCCTCGCTGTAGAAACTCGCGGAATGCATTTTGAATGCATTTCTTGAGTGTCGGTTTTAATTCTAATTTCCAAGGACCAGTCGGTCGACTGTATGCTCCCTGAAGGGAGAGATTCTTGTCTATTTTGTCCGCCACTGTATCCGTAGCACCTAGTGTCTGGCACGTCGCTGGATGAATAAACGAATGACGAGACCTTAGTTCTACCTCTTAATTATTGAGAAGCCCAAAACGGAATACGAGACTTTATTGTCCCTTAACACAATTGTATTGTTTTTTCTACTAAATTCATGAATGTTACGTTGCTGATGTCTCTTGAATGTTACAAAATTGGTTCCATTTGATGATGTTGTATTATTTCCTGTTCCTTAAGCAAGTATTATAATGATATAAGAGTTGCATGCGCCCTTATATAGTGAAAAGGGCAAAAGATAAATAGAAATCATTTTTCCATGATAATTTTTAGGGTATGGTTTCTCCTCCTTAGAGAATAAACAAAAATAACTAAACTGACATTCAGTGGGGAGAAAAGCAGAAGCCTTAAAGAAATTTAAGTTGACAACAGAAATGGATCCTTGGGGAGGAATGAGGCCCTGCCGATTGGTTCCTTCTTGTTTAGTTTCAGCCAATTTCCAAAACTTTTCGAGGGATTTTAAAAAACAACAACAACAACAATAAAGAGGCTCTAGAAAACAAGGCGACATTTTTAGGTACTTCGGACACAAAATCAAGTTAGAAAACAAAATAAAAAAAATCCACCATCAGGATCGAGAGCCTAAATTCACCTGGCGGGGCCACATCCAAGTGACTTAAAGAACTGGCGATCGCACAGAGTTACGTTTTGGTGGGAATCCTTTTTTAATTTTTGAAATAAGGCAGCTAGCCAGCGTTTTCCCCAGGCGTGCTATGTAACCGTCAGAGTCAGGACTGGTCTGGGGAGACAGCGGGACAGTTGTGTGGTGTCGGTGGCAATGCCCTTTCAGCTCTCACCAGCCTGATTTAGACCGAGCCACTTTTCCGTGCCTGCCTCTCCAAACTCTCGTTTGCATGTTTTGCGCTCTTCCAGGAGGGGTTGATAGCTGGCCGGGGAGGTGCAGAGCTAACGTGGGGCTTTCAGAGGCGTGTGTGTGGCTCGGGGAGGAAGCGGACTCAGAGCCCGACAGTGACATGCAGCCATCTGTTGCTTTTTCTAGTTCCACGTAGCAGGTTATGTTTCTGGCGCTCGTGGAGGAAAAGCCCACTGTTTTCCTGTCTTTCTAGGGGAGCAGAGTAAAATTCATTCCTACTAAAATTCTCATAAAACTTCCTCCTATGGGTTTATCAGAGTCTGACTTGTGAGTCAAATAAGTGAGTAAAAGAAGACCATCTTTTTTTCTCTCTCTAAAAAATAAGGTGAGGCCAGCTGCTCTCACCTTTAACTCCTGTAGTGTTGTTCACAGACCTCACGGGTTGACGAAACCAGAGGTAGAGAACGTGGAGCCCACCTTCTTCAGTCCCCTTCGATAATGAAAGAGAAACTGAGCGACTCAGAATTATTTCCATTTCAACCACACGACAAAGTAGATCTGGCAAATGACCGTTACCGCGGGTGTCAAATCAGTTGTCAGTCTAAGCCCCATGAGGGCACGGTCCATGTCTGTTTCGGTGACTTTTACCTGCGGCGTGCCTCCCTGGCACAGCGCCTGGCACATGGGGAGAACTCAGTGATGTTTGTTAAGGGAGTATCTGAAGTGGCTGACAGAGGCCGTGTAGGACGCTGCGTGGGAACCGACGTGGGGATGAGTCTCAGGCTGATGGAAACAGGGCTGTGACTGATGACCGACGTCTGTCATGAGGCTGGGAGGGGCAGTCGAGCCACCGTGTCACGTGTTCGCCACATCCACAGGCATTCGCGTAAAGTCCCAAATCCCAGTATCCCAGAACTCCTGCACAGTCTGGCTGGACCTCAGCAAACGCTCTATTTCAAAGACTGTTCTTGGAGACGGAAGGGTTGTGGAATGCATTGCTTGTGTTTCGTAGGACGTTACTACAGAGTATATGTGAGTACTGTGAATACTCTGAGTTCATTGGAAAAATCATTATGAGACTGATTATTTTAAATAGCACTAATACTAAAAGATTCCGAATTCACAATAGTAGCCACAGAAGAGCACCTGAATCTCCTTCGTTAATTAATTTAATCGGCAAACATTCAGGGGACACTTGCGATGTGCCTGTCACCGCGCTATGCGGACAGTAACTCTGACAGCGCCTCTTCCTGGTAGGGCAGTGTTGGCTTCGTCACCACATTTTACTGGACTCCAGTGCAGCTGTGATATAAGGCACTAGGCAGTGGTAACTTTCCCAAATATCTGAACATTTGACGCCATTTCCTGTTTTCATTATTTTACTAATTCTTTTTCTGAGAAAATTGGTCTTATGCTTCTTTTTATTGGTCTTCACTGCATTAGAGGTTTCATTTCATTCGGGGGCACAGGACTCGTCTGTGATGACTCAGGAATGTCTCTGGGATTCTTAAAACTCCAGCGGTCCCTAACATGCAGCTGTGACGGCTCACTAGATATTAAGGGGTTATCGCTAATTTGTGATCGGTGACTCTTAAAGCACGTTATTCTGTTTGGAGGATTTCTGCCCCTGATAAACACCTGCAGATGTGTGGGCATTTCATTTTGCTTTTCTACAAAGATGAGAAACACCGTTATTAAGCTGCTTAATTTCAGGCATAGATTTGGAATTTGATAGGGTTCCAAGAAAAAGAATCAGGGCCATACAGATCTGTCTACAAAACACCAAATCCAGCCGGTGGATGATAAACAGACGACTCCTTAGACGTTGATTGCCTACTGTGTGGCAGGTGCAGCTCCCACGCGAGCACGAATTCAGACACCAGCTCTGATACGCAGTGCAGAGAAAAATCAATATTACCACCTTATCATTACAGCTTGTAGAATCCAGGGAACCCTGGCATAAGTTATTCAGTTAATTTAGTTATGTTTGACCACTTAATTAGTGAATTGACTGCTAAATTAAAATTTCTCTTAATATAATGACAAAGAAGTTACTCGTAGTTTTTCATTTACACGAATGGTTGGATTTGCGTTACGCCATTTAATTCTCACGGCTGTCAGGAGTCGTCTTCGGTGAGGGACTGAGACTCACCCCACATCCCACATCTGGGCTACTGGGCAGTCACGGGGAGGTGTCAGCAGCAGGGTGAGGGGGTCAGGCTGTCCTCCAGAGTCTCCGTGGTAGGCGGAGGGCGGAGGGGGTGAGGCCGAGGCAGGAAGACCAGGCGGGGCTGCCGCATGCGGTGGCAGGACAGCTCGTGGCCCAAGGTCACCACAGTAGCTGTGGGGAAGCAGAGGAGTTGACGGTAGCTGTGGGGAAGCAGAGGAGTTGACAGACCGGAGGGGTTCCACTGGCCTTTGTGAATGCGTGGGTCGGGGTGCGTGAGGGAGAGAGAGAGGAGTCACAGCGACACTTGGAATTCTGGAGGGGCAACGGGGCAGCTGTCGAGCTGTGTCCCGCTCAGTCTTCGATGGGGGACAGTCGTGTCTCCTGACACACCCTCAGCTCGGTCTCGACAAAGGACTGTTGAACGAGAAGAGCTGAGAAATCCTGCACAGATTTTGAAAAATTCCGTTTGTGAAAATGAATGAAATCGTCTGATAATTCTAGCTACAAAATTCTGGGTCAGAAAGAAAAACCAGTTGTAAAGCACTCCTTAATGCTTTGCTAATTGCAAAATAAAACGATTTCTGGAAAAATCGTAGCGTTAGGGCTACTTAAGGAGCATTCATCCCTTCTACTGAGAAAAAAACAACATGCTTTTGTACTTTCTGACTCTTTGGTACAGATGAGACATTGGCTCCAGCTCAGCTTTTCTAAAAGTTAGAGTATGTCATTGAAATTATTATTGTGATACGTGAGTTGTGACTGTAAAGCCAGCGAAGTTTTTAATGGCATCTCCGAAGTACTGATACTTTGCAATGTCTCCAGTGTAGTTAGAAGACCTTGAACTCAGCGTGTTGAGCTCCCCACACTGTGAAGTCGGCATGTACCCTGCCCTCTGGAGGCTCAAGCCCTATAGGGCTATTTAAGCGCAATGTCTCCTCATGAAAAATTATAATCGGAGGGGTGTGTTAGGGTTGGGCGGACATACCCTAGTTCTTTCCCGTTAATGAAGCTCATTTCTTTTCTTCTGCTTCTCTTCACTTGATTGCTTTTCTCTGAGTCTATCTGAGCAAGTGGACTGGAGCATTTTCATAAGAGATTGTCTTCCATTGGTTCTCCCGTATGTATTCAACTGATGAGCTCAGCATAGCCGCTTAATTTCAGGTAGAAAATGGTCAGACACACTGGATACATTATTGAAAAGCAGTAGAATTTCTAACAACCCAGATATTCTGGGAGAGAATAATCAACATGCCTTCGCATGAGTATACTTAGTGGAAAATCGTCCTACCTGGACATGGGACCCCGAGCAAGTGAAAACATAACGGCTCAGATATTCTGAGAAGGATTCAGTGTTCCCATTCAGAGAGCACTTCCCACGGTCCCAGAGGGCTTTTACGTATCTCTGAGAAAAACCAAGTTGGTATTGTTTCTGACATTTTATGTATGAGTAAACGGCCTCGGTGGTCGGCACGGGGTACACAGAGCTAATAAAGTGACAGGCCAGGAGGAGATGCGGGTCACGTCCCCACTGCACGAGAGTTTCAGCCATCAACTTCAACCTATGAACAGTTGTTGTTTTAATCTTTAAGATGATAGGTTCTACAGTCGTTAACCTTTTTATAAATTTCCGATTTAACTTTTTTCTTTTACTCTGAGGAATGATAGGTTCAGCTCGCCCCTGAGCAGCAGACCTTAGAGAAACAAGCCTTGACCCCACAGAGCTTGGCGTTGCCCCCGAGGGGACAGAGCTTGTTTTGGCACCATCTGCACGCACACGGTGTCACCGCTGCATTCCAGCCCATGCGGCACGGGAAAGCGACCCACGTCTATTTTCTAGGTTGGGCAGGGCTTTAAAAAACTGCGTCTTTCTAGGGAGGGAGACCCACATCCGGGTCCCGTGCAGCCCGCACGCCCCATGCTCACACTGCTGGTTCAGACCCGGCTCGGACGCGCTATGGAGCACACGGGAGGCGCTTGGTCCATGCTGCCCAGCTCGGTGCTGGCTGAGCAGCTGGCATTAGTTGCCCCACTTGCCACAGCGGGTGGCAGGCCTCATCAGCACGGCTGTCACAGCAAGGAGGGACATGGCTGGAAAAAGTAGCAAAAAGGGGAAGGGATGAGGTACAAGTTAGTAGCTACAAATAGTCACAGGGATGTGGAGTATGGCATGGGGAGCAGAGTCAACAGTGCTGTGATGGTCGTGTGCGGTGCCAGGTGGGTGCTCGACTAAGGTGGGGGGTCACCTGATAAATTACTATTGTACCGTGTATCTGAAACTAACATAAAAATTTTTAAATAATAAAAATTAAAAAAAGAGTAGCCATCTGAGGATTTACTCACAGCCTCGTGGCTGCCACTTTTCCCTCCGTGGTGACAGTCATCTTTGTCAGCTGGGAACGCACAAAGGAAGTCAGCATTCCAACCTAGACGAGAAGGAGGGCTTGCTCCTGCCCACTCCCCCAGACAGCACTGTGCAGGTCAGAACTGTGACAGGCACAGAGATTGCATCGCAAGGCCGCACAGACTTCCAAAGCCCCTGAAAACATTTCAGTGGAATCATGGTCATATTTCTGTGAGAGAAGCTCTAAAAAGGAAATACTGTTTCTAGTCATCAACATTCCCCTCCAAAGGAAAACAGGCTTAAACGGTTTACATTTTGTAGGAAGAAAACAATTAAGAAACCGGCTTTAAAAAAAAAAACCCTCTTAGCCACATGAGTTGGCGGAATTCTTGAGGTGTGGACTTCTCAGCAAGTGTATGACGCTGTGTATTGATTCTTGCCCGGTTAATTTCTAGAGTCCTCACTAGTTTGCAAGGTCAGGTTTCAGCATGTACTCCTCGCCCTCCCCGCTCAGCCACAGGGCCCCCCATGCCCCAACTCACGCAGCCGAGACACGGCTCCTCCCACCGACTTTCCGAAACTCGCGCGGACCGGTCGGTCAGTAGGAATTGGTTTCCAAAGTGGTGGTCAGGGACTGTCTGAGAGTCCGACCCTCACTGCCGCCTCGGCCCACGGTTGTTGAAAAGGAAACGTGTGGTCACCTCCCATCGCCCGGACGCGGCGGGTGCAGACAGGCCGTTTGTCATGCCCGCGTCACTGCCTGACGTGTGTGACAGATGGACACACAGAGTCGACATGCCTGGAAACCCGGCTGCGTTTGCCAAAAAGGCAGCCGGCTGAGGCTCGCTTGCATTTCCAGAGTTCTTCTTCCAATGGTCTGTAAAGAATCCCTAGGAATTTTCTGGCCTGTCTCTGCATACAGCTTTATCAAAAATTTAGGACGAGGTCAGGTTTCGCGAGCATTTCTTTGTCATTCTCCTAAAGTTATATAAAAGGGGAAATGAATATTTCTAGGATTTAAGATATATGCTGATTTCTAGGGAAACAGACGCCTGTACAGCCTGCTTCCGTGTTCCCTCAGGGCTAACGCATGAATGACATTATCCGTTCTGTCCGTCATGGGGACAGCTGATGAGGCCGCATGGCTAGAGGTTGGAGAAGAGTACTTAACTCTATCCACTCGCCTCTCGAGCTCTACCTGAAGGTTCGATGGATCACACTGTCGATATGTTTAAGCCTTGCCATTTTGCAGTTCCCGTCTAGAAACGTCTGTCATGTGACCACAGGGGACTGTGACCACAGGAAACACGTGACTGAGACAGAGCCAGTCATGCTGGTGACTTGGCTGGCAGCGTCGCGCCTTCTTTCCTCAGCCCCCCAGCCCCCCGACCTTGTGTTGGCCTAGCACGGTCCTAGGAGTTTCTCCCTTAGCACTTGGTGGCACCTGCCAAATGCCCTGCCAGTCCTTCGGGAGAGAGCACTCCCTGGCACCCCATTAAGCTCCATACCGGAAAATGTGGGCGCGCCAGCTGTCTAGAGCCACGCTGCTAAGTTTTGCTAGCGAAAACAGTTGTGTATCACCAGGCACTGAGTACAACTACATAAATGCTCAAAAATAACCAGAACGAACAGTCCTGACTGAGTCCTTTGGACATAACCTGAGACTTTGAAAGGTTAGCGACTGACGTAGAATTACGAAATCTCAAGACGGCAGCGAAGTCCAAAGGTAATAAAATTGACCGTATCCTCCCGTTTTCCCCCTGCGGAAGCGAGAAGTGTGGAAACGAGAACATCAAAACTTTATGGTTTTAAGAATTTTTTAAAAAATCTCTTTCAAGTAAGCTTTTGAGAAAATTGAGCAAGGGACTTTTTCAGGAGAAATCCCCTTCCGCTGCAAAGGCTTTGAGTTTCTGACATTTTATAACTTCCTTTAACAGAGACAAGGAGACGCCCGCCTGCCCGCGGCCGGGAGGTGACCCGTCTGGGTCTTCACGGTCCGCGCGGTTCCGACGCGTTGTCCTTCACCGCTTAGGGCTTCTGTTCTGTTGCCTGATGCATTTTCGCGGGGTCCCCTTGGCAGCCTTCTTGGCTCACTCACTGCGCTCTTCACAGTCAGTGATGACTGAAGCCAAGACGCCCCTCCCTCCCTCCCTTCATCGAATGTCAATTAATAAGCTACCCGGAGGCGGTGTGACCTGGGGTTCGGCCTGGGTCCAGATCCCCGTTTCGGTACCTGCTGGGCCTGTGCACGCCGTCCTCCGCAAGGACCACGGTTCACACTCGGGTCTCGCCCTGTGCAGGTCGCTCTTGAAGCGCGTGGTGTACGTTAACGGGCCCAGAGGCAGCACCGTCATTCCCTGCCTTCCCGCGGAAAGGCTAAGTGACCGGCCATGTGACCGGTCACATAGCTCGCGCGCGGCCCAGATGGCGAGCGAGGCTCTTGCCGCGACTCCCCGCTCGCCAGGTTGCGCTCGCAGGGACCAGGCTGTGGCGGCGTCTGCTGCTGCTGCTGCTGTGGTCAGTTCCACCACTTCTGAGCCTCGGACGCCTCATCTGCACATGGGTCATTCCCGGGGTTGTGAGGAGATTCAATGAGACGATACACGAACACGGCCTGCACCTGGGAGGCTCGGTCAGGGGCCGTCGCGTTGTGGAGGGCGCTGTGCCGGGAGGAGCAGGGATTACGAAGGTGACACTCTCAACTTTCGAGGCGCCTGCAGTTCGGAAGGGCAAATGAAATAGGTTCCAACCGAGCACACTGCAAGGCACCATGGGAAGAGAGCAGTCTTCCCAAGGAGCACGGCCCAGGGTCGCTGTGTCTGGGGCCTCTGCCCCCCAGCTCTTACCCTCAGTCCTTTCTCTGGGGACCTCCCTAGGCTCCCCCAGACTAGGTCCGGCATGTCTCCTGAGCTGCTTTTGCAGAGAACTCACCTCTCACAAGCTCTGTGAGGGCCGGGACCGACTGTCCTGCTCACCGTGACCGCCCCAGCGCCCAGCACGGGGCCTGGGACCGGAGGTGCCCACCAGACGTTTGCTAGGTGCAAGAAAGGAACGCGGGATTTTTAAGTTATGCTAGTCTTACCTGGCCTCCTGGGCTTTGATGAGGACATTGAGGGCACACTGAGCAAATGAGCCAAATCGGGGAGCAGAATCTCACTTATCATGTGACAGAAGCATGAGCCACAAAATTTCCAACAGACTGGAACGGCGAATTGGGATCAAGACAGTGAGCTGTGACGGGAGGAAGCGCAAGGGCTATGTGTGGCTTGGGGGACCCACGATCCCAGCACGGGCAGGCGTGGCTGAGACAAGCCCTCCTGAGGGTGCCGTCAAGCTTCTAGGTGACCCCACCTTCACGGAGAACGCGATCCGCTTTGGACTGCGTTACTACACGTGCAGTGTTCAGGCAACGCATTTAGTTTCCGCTTCAGCAGGGGCGGTGAAAACAGGACTTCTCAGGAAACCACCGGACCCTCTGAACTTTACCGAGAACCCGGTACCTGCCTCGGGGTTGGGAGCATTAAGTAATTTGACGCTTTATTATTTTCATTGGCGAGGAACAATGGCAGGAACTGGAATGTTTCGTCTGAAAAAGGAAAGAATTAAATGGGAAAACAGGAGACATGGTGAGATGGTCTGCTGCACGGTGTCCTTAGGTGAGAAAGAGGTTAAGCTTCATCTCCATCACCCCAGATGGCAGGATCACTAAGGCGAAGGAAGGCAAGGCGGGCAGGTTCCGGCTGGACGTAAGCTAACCCTCTCTCGCGCGTAAAGCGTCCCAAAGTGGAGTGAAGTGTCTGGGGAAGTGGCGAGCTGCTCAGGGGTCCAGGTGTCCTGCGCAGGACAGGTGCCCGTTTGGTGGGACTGGGTGAGACGCCGCCTCGGGCCCTCCCCCACCGCTGAGACCTGCTTCGGCCTGGTGTGTATCACCGTCGTTGCCTGGCTCGGGTCCATTCCATATATCGTCTCGTTTCATTCCAAGAACCCAAAGGGATGAAGGCTGTTATCCGTCTCCTTTTACAGAAATTCAGTGCCATGTTCAGGGTGGCGAACGTGGCAAACTACTCGCCAAGCGCTGTCCCCTGGCCTGGCTGACTCCGAAGTCCCTGCTCTTTCCAGCACGGCCCCCAGAGGGGGGTCGCTGCTCGCATTCCGAGTAAATGCATAACGAGTCACCACGTCAGGGGTGGGAGGTGCCTGTCGCATTCCCCCCGAAGGGAAGTCGAGCCCCCGAGAGCCGCATGGTGGCACAGGCGTCTGCGCAGGACGTGGCACCCCACACACGGTGGAGGGACGTGTCGAGGCCGCCCAGGCAAGCCGTGTCTTGGCTAGAGAGCGGGGTGACCAAGCCGAGGACGGCTGCACCCCTGGGAGGACTTCATCTCTCGTCTCTGTAAGACAGGACTCTCTCCGCTTTGGCTGCTCTTGGTTCTGGGGTGCTTACTTATCAGAGACCCCGAAGAGTCCCCAGCCCCGTGTAGCAGAGGATGCTGAGAGGGCCCGACGGCTCCAGCTTGATTTTAACAGTGGGCATTAGTTTCTTGTTCCTAAGGTCTGTCAGAAGACCCCACGCTGACCCTGCGACGCTGGCCCCCCCACTGGCAGGGACATTTGAAGGTGTGAGGGTCACTCCCGAGTCACTCGGGGGAACAGGACGAGGTTTCGGTGTGCTGGACAGAGCGTGATCTCAGGTCAGGAAACCGGAACTCAGTTTTTCGCTCCGCCATTGATTTATTGCTGTGCTTGTGGGAAGGTCTCCTGCTCTCTGGGCCTCAGCTTCCTCTTCCGTAACACGAGGCAGTTTTCGGGTAGCTTAAAAGTCCCTTAACAGTTGTACAATTTTATGAGTCAGAGGCAGTGTCGATCATCATAGCACTTGAGACATGGCCAAAAATCTTAGCGGTGGAAGGAAAGAGACTAGGCCGCGAGAGCGCCGTGCCTTTTCCTTTCCTTCCTCCTTCCTTCCCTCCATCCCTCCCTGCATCTCTCCATCCTTCCTTCTTCCTTCCTTTCCATCCCTCCCTACCCCTCTCCCTTTCCTACCCTCCTTCCTTCCTCTTTCTCTTCTTTTGCGATGCTTCACTCGGCCGAGGGGCAGACGTGGCCGAGGTCGTCCACCCTGTGAACGCCGACATTGGCGGGATGGCTCTGCGTGCGCGCTGGCGGGCGAAGCTCCCGGGAGCACGGGGAGCCGAGGCCTTGGCCGTCCTCCATCCACGGTCCAGTCCGGCTTACCGTCTACGCAGCACTCCACGCGCTTCTACACCTTCGACGCACTTCATCATGTCTTAGCTGCGAACTCTTAAAAACGCTGCCCCTCCTCTGACCGCCGTGGCAGTTTCCGTGATGGGGAGGTGGGTGGCCCGTGCAGTGGCCTCGAGTTCGTGGGCCGTGCTCTGGGCACAGTGCTGGGGACAGGGGCCGACCACACTTCACCGTTTTCCTTGCTTCATCTGGTACCTTCTCCATAAACGTCAGCGGACGCTGGGTTGAGCTAGCCACCCGCAGGAGCAGGTTCACAGAGGATGCAAGAGGAAGGAACGGGGGGCCTGTCGCCTCGGTTCTCGCCACCCTGTCCCCTGTCCTTTTTCCTTCTGCTAAATGTGGGCCAACGGGCCTTCAGAGTGAGTGTTTGAGACAAGGCGAAACTACGTGTCTCTCTTTTGAAGAAAGACAGGTAGTCAGGAAAAAACTTGCTGAGGAATTTTGTACCACGCAAACAACACATGGAAAACTTTCTTCTTTTAGGATGGCATCTCGAGTCTGAAAGAGCACACTGTTCCCTGTGTACCGTGCTGTAAGGGAAACGCTGTGCCAGCCGTCTGCCCACATGGCAGACACCGGCACTGCGCCCCCAGCCCGCTGTGGTGGGGTTGTGCTCACACTAGGGTTTGGGGACCGATCCGCCCCAGCGGTGACAGTGGCTGTAGTTTTCGGGTTGGCGGTGATGAGTTTTTGTGATATTCGTCAGGATGATGAGGATAAGTCACTAGGAGACACTCAGCTGTCTACTCCACATGGACTCTGATACTCAGACACGTCAGCCAGGTGACTTCCCAGCTGAACGGAGGCGGAGGTGCTTCACATGTGACGACATGTGGCCTGCGCTGCCGCGGGGGACGGAGGGGCATGCCTGCAGTCAGAACGGCCTCGTCACAGGGGACAGCCCCCTTTGTCGTGCGGGCGGCCCACCCGGTTTGAAGGGGAGTGGGAGAGGAAGGTCGTAAGGACCCGTGAGGCGGGGATCTGTGGAAACGAGTCGGCTCAGGGGACAGTGAATGGGTCACTACTTCCAAGAAAGAACCCAAAGTTCTGTTTTCTTGCAAGATAAGTTTTTGAAATATAACTCACAGATCATACAATTCATTTAAAGTGTATGATCTCATGCTCTTTAGCAGATTACACATAGAAGCAGCCGTCTCCACGGTGAGTTTTAGAACATTTCGTTATCTCAGAGAGTCCCCCTACACTTCGGCGATCACCCCGTGTCCCCTCATAGCTTCCAGCCTTAAGTGACCACGGATGTAATTTCTGCCCCTACAGATTTGTCTATTCTGGATATTTCATATCAGTAAAATAGTAAAATATGTGGCATCTTATTATTAAATTAAAAATATAAGCACGTGCCGGCTTCTATCACGCAGCATGTTTTGAGGTCCATCCACATCGTGCCGTTCTCAGCCCTCGTTTCCTTTTCTGAGGAACAGCTGGATAAACTGCCCCGTAACGAGGTGCTACGTCCCAGCTCTCCGCAGACGGGCACCTTCCGGCTGCATGAGCAGAGCTGTGGGAACGGCAGCGCACAGTTTCTGTGCGGACACAGTTTTCACTCCTTAGGCAGACACCCAGGTGAGGGACTGCCGGGTCACAGGTGTGATCATCCCAAGACCAACCGGACTGTTTCCCACACAGGCCGCACCATTCCACTCCCACCAGCAGCGTGCGAGGGGCCCGACGTCACTGAACGGTCGCCAGGACTTGTTACTGTGTCTTCGTCACCCTAGCCATCCTCGTGGGGGCGAGGCGGTACCTCAGTGTGGCGGAGATGGGTAGTAGCTCCCGGATGCTCATGATGTCGAGCACCTTTTCATAAGCTTGTTGGCCGCTCGTATAATCTTCTTTGGAGAGATGTCTATTCAGATCGCTTTTCCATTTGTTAATTGGGATGTCTTTATTGCTGAGTTGTAAGAGTCCTTCAAGTTATTATTATACATTAATAGATTTTATAATCATATAATAAACATTTTACATGTTATAATATAGACACATATTACCTATAATACCTAAAGTTTGGTATAGTCTATTTTTTTTTTATAGAGATAGATACAAGATGCGTGATTTGCAAATATTTTCCCCCATTCTCTGGGTTCTCTTTTCATTTTCTTGATAATACTGTTCAAAGCACAAAGGTTTACATTTTGATGGAGTCCGGCTGATCTATGTTTTTCTTTTGTTGCTCGTATCATATATAAGAATCCAGTGCCAAATCCGATATCTGAAGCTTGACCTCTGTGGCTTCTGCTAAGCGCCGTACCAGGTTAGCTCTCACGCTCAGGCCCGTGGCCCGTCGGGGCTGGTGTCTGTGAGCGGCGTGAAGGGCCAGCCCCATTCTTCTGCACGTGGCACTGCTCCAGCTCCGTGTGTTGCAAAGACTATTCTTTCCCCATTAAACGGTCTTGGCAGCCTGACCGAGAACCAACTGACCATACGCTCGTGGCTTATTTCTGGACTCATTTCCGCTCCATTGGTCTATATGTCGGTCCTTACACCAGTACGGCACTGGATTAATCACTATTGTTTCTCGTTTTAGTAGTAACTTTTCGAATTGAGGAGTATGTCCTCCAACTTTGTTTTTCATTTTCAAGGTTGTTTTGGCTATCTGAGTCCTTGCGATTCTGAGTTTTAGAATCAGCTTGTCAATTTCTGCAAAGAAGTCGCCTGGGATTTTGATAGGGATTACATGGAATTTGTAGATCATCTTAATAATATTAAGTCTTCCAATCCATGAGCAAAGTTTTCTTCCACAGTGTTTTTTTTGTTTGTTTTTGTTTTTTAGTTTTAGAAGTTTTAAACTTCTTTTGTTAAATAGACTCTCAAATTCTTTATTCTTTTTGATGCTATTGCAAATGGAACTTTTTCTTATTTTCAGATTGTTCGTTACAAGTATATTGAAATATAATTCATTTTTGTATAATGATCTTGGATCCTGCAATTTTGCTGAATTCATTTACTAGTTCTAATAGTTTCTAGTGGATTCCTTAGGATTTTCGATATACCAGATCATGTCATCTGAAAATAGAGAAAATTTTACTTCTTCCATTCGAATCTGGAAGAACATTTTCCTTCCTTCCTTCCTTTTTTCCTTCCTTCCTTCCTTCCTTCCTTCCTTCCTTCCTTCCTTCCTTCCTTCCTTCTTTCTTTCCTTCTTTCCTTCCTTCCTTCATCCCTCCCTCCCTCCTTCCTTCCTTTTTTCTTACCTGACTGCACTGGCTGGAACATTATCCTAGCGTTATTCATAATAACCACTAAACCTCTAGCACGACGTTGACTAGAAGTGGCGAGTGGACAACCCTGACTTGTTTGTAGCCTTAGGAAAAAAGCATCCTGCCTTTTGCCGTGAAGTGTGATGTTAGCTGTGAATTTTTCTTGAGGGTGCCCTTTATCAGGCTGGGGAAGCTCCCTTCATTCCTAGTTTGCTGTTTTGTTTTGTTTTGTTTTGTTTTTTAATCATAAAAGGGGTTTGGATTTTGTCAAATGCTTCTTCTGCATCTATTAAAACTTATGACCATAAGGTTTTTATTTTTTATTCTACTTACATGGTATATCAATGACACTGATTACTTTGGGGAAGGTAAACCAACCAAGTTCCCTTCGGTCGTGGTGCGTGATTATTTTAATATGTATTCAGTCTGCTAGTATTTTGTTGAGTTTTTTGGCATCCACATTCATTAGAGGTATTGATCTGTAGTTTCCTTGTGACATCTTTGATTTCAGTATAAGGGTAATAATGGCTTCAGAAAGAATTGGGAAGTTTTCCCTTCTGTTCTATGTTTTAGAAAAGTTTGTGGAGAATTGGTATTCATTCTTTAAATGTTTGATAGGATACACTTGCCCATTGGGCCTGGGCTTTTCTTCATGGGCAGCTGATTACTTTGTGGGCAGTCTGATTGCAAATTCAGCCTCTTTAGTTATAGGTCTGTATGGGTTGCCCGTCTCTTGTTGGGTTAGTTTCAGTAGTTTATGTCTCTCTAGGAACTCGTCCATTTCATGTTATCTAATTTATTGACATATCTAAGTTCCTTTTTAATGCTTTTTATTTTAGGAACGGCAGTAGTAATGTCTACTGTTTCATTTCTGATTTTATTCACCTGTCTTCTCTCTTTTTCCTCGGCTTGTCTGGCTAGAGGATTGTCGGTTGTGTTTATCTTTTCTAAGAAGTAGCTTTTAATGTCATGGATTTTTCTGTATTGAATATTTTTCTGTTCTCTATTTCGTTAATTTCCACTTTTATCTTTATTATTTCTTCTCCTCTGCTTCGTTTAGGTTTTGCTTGCCGTTTTTTACCTAGAGTTCCAAGGTGGAAGGCTTAGAGGCTTGATTTGAGATCTTCCTCTTTTTCAATCTAAGGTCACAGCTGTAAATTTCCCTCTAAACATTTTTTAGCTCCATCCTATACGTTTCATTTTCATTCATTTCAAAGTATTTTCTAATTTCCTTTTCGATTTCTTCTTTGATTCATTAGTTATTTAGGAGTGTGTTGTTTAAATTCTACATATTTACGAGTTTCCCGACTAGTCAGAGAACATACTTTGTATTATTTCTATCCTTTCAAATTTACTGAGGTTTGTTTTATGGCCTTGCACGTAGTTCATTCTGGGGAAAATTCCGTGTGCACTTGAAAAGAATGTACATCGTGCTGTGATGGGCAGAGCGTCCTGTAGATGCCTGCTAGGTCCAGCTGGTGATCGGTGTTGTTCGAGTGTGCTACTTCCCTTTTGGACTGCTGTCTAGGTCTACCCATTATTGAAAGCATGATACTGAAATCTGCTATTATTGTTCCATTGTCTGTTTCTCTCTTCGTCTCTGTCAGTTTCGCTTCACGCATTTTGGGGCTCCGTTGTTAGCTGCACATGTGTTTGTACTTACTACAGCTTCCTGACTGATCGACCCTATTATTATGACAAAACGTCCCTCTTTAAATCTAGTGACATTTCCAGTTTTAAAGTCTACCTTATCTAACATTAGTATAGCTATTCAGCTTTTCTTGTGGTTACTCCAAAGCTGTTTTGATTTCTCAAAGGCGTTGATGGGCAGGGTCGGTCAGTGAAGAAATTGCTTCTTTTTCCCCCTTTTTGGCTCATATTTCACATGAAATATTTCACCAATGAATACACCCTCCCTGAGCAAGTAGATATGATTCATGACGCGAAGACCTGCCCGATGTGACAACTCTTGGGTTTAGATAGGACCCTCATCATGGGTTGCCTCATTCATTCCCTGTTCTCCTCGCTTCGTTCTCAACAAATTAAAATTGTATCTTTTAAAATAACTAGGAGTCTTCCTGACCAGGACTTAGAGGTAAGGAAAACGAAACTAAGGGGAAGAGAAATCAGGAAAAGTTTATGAAAATCACGGGAATAAACAAGTGCTAGGAAACAAGATGTTTACTCTTGAACCCCTCGAGTCAGAAAAGCTCCCTGAATTCTCAAGTCTGAATTCTCGGGGTCATTCGCTTGCTCCAGACTCAGAACTCTCAGGTGATGCAGTGCGAAGTGAAGCGGAGGGAGGATGGCACGTGTCCGTGCGCCCTACTGTGCCAGAGTGACTACAGATCCAAAAGGAATTCAAAAAACATTAAAAAGCGGGTACCGCGAGCGAGGGTCCCTGTGCGACCTTCTCGTGTCGGAATCCACTTGTCCTCAAGGGGGACGGCCCAGATATCCCCTCTGCGTGAGAAAACTTCATACTCTGTGCCAGTTTCCTGTCGCTGCTTTGAGCTCTAAGGCTTCAGAGAGGGGAGGGGAGTGTGACCTCTGCCCAGCTGTGTGCTGGCACAAGTCCCTGGTGACAGTGTGTCTTTGGAGTAGCTAGCTCCTCCCTGCTCCTTCAGTGACCAGCCAATTTGGTCTCAGGAAGCCACTCCACAGTGGTGGCTGGGTTTGGAAGTCATTTTTAATTTTGTGACAAAGACAAATGTGTCCTATGGGAGTAGTGAGTGGTTTTACTGGTGATATTAATGGAACCGTGACCTCTTCTGTATCTGGGGTCCTACAGAACAAAAATGTTTGTATTCTAATATGTCAGGCAAGTTCATTCTCAGCCCTTCCTTGAAGCAAACTATGGAGGAAATATACTATTAATAAGCCCAGAGCACACTGCTTGTGAGCGTGTGTGTACCCACGGCCCTGAGCTCGTTTGTGAACGCAGTGGCTTCACAGTGCCCCTGTGCATTTTGAATTGTGTTGGGATGGACACAACTCATTGAAGTCCTGACATCTCCGAACAGAATCGTTGTGGGTGGGCCTAGTGCTGGAATTCACATTGGTATTTAAGGGCCAGTAGCTGTAGTAAAAATTCAAGTGTTGGGGGATCCAGAGTGATGGGGGGGAGTAACTCCAGAGCCACACTGAACGAACCCCTTCTGTTTTCCTTTGGGACTGGCGTTCACTAGCCTAGAAACGACCGATGTTTACTATTTCCTACGGGAACTTCAGTGCCGGTGTCCTTGGTTGAAAATGGTTGCTTAAGGAGACAGTACGTGAAATGTGAAGGATTTACAGTTTAGTTACATGAATTAAACCATTTCCTGGTGTTTGTGTTTACCTTGGGACTCACAAAGGAGACAAAAATATAGACTCACAGGAGGAAGGAAAGGAATGATCAAATCTCAGTAGTCCCTGCCTGAATGTCTAGCTCAGCAGCTTTATTTAGGGGAGGAATTTCGTGCTGATAAGTGAATCTTTGTCTCTGTATAATTAACTTTTCCTCTCTGCATATGCTACTACGTGCATTGAGCTTCACTAATAGACATGTAACTATTAACTATGACAGTTGGTGTCTCATCTTATTATATTGGACGAAACTAAAGTAAATTAAAGGCGAAATTTATAGTTTCTCTCAAGTAAAAATGGAAGGTGCTTTATAACACAAGACTTAAATTCGATGATTAAAAGTGTTATTATGATGCACGATCGTTCTAGAAAGTCTGACAAATACGGAAGAAAGTAAATGAGAAAATAACAACAACCCATAAGATAACCATGAACATTTTAGCATATACATTTTGCCTTTTTTTGGTACCGTTATATGAATACATACTTATAGCTTTACAGTTAAGACTATGAGTATAATTTGTGATTTCCATGTATCCTAATGCCCTCTCTCCGTATGTTCAAGTCTTTCAAAATAATAAGAAAAGTAAGAGCTGACACATATATAGTACCATCTGCAGGACACCATTCTAAGTGCTTTTCATACATTAATCCATGCAAGCCTCGTTATAACCCTTTAAAGCAGATTTTACGAAGGAGGCGCAGAGGGTGAGGTGGTTTGCCTCGCGACTAGTAAGAGGCAGAGCAGAGACTGAGACCCGGGTTATACAGTATGTGCCCTTAGCCTGGTCTGACTCTGCGCCTGGGAACGGCCCTGTCCCCGTCCTGTCGGGCCCCCCTAGCCCTGCCTCCTGCTGGTCATCCTGTTCGAGGAATTCTAACACCAGACGGTATGACATGGGACATACTTTCCCCAGAACATGTAAAAACCAGCCCGGGCTCTGGAAATCCATACTGCCTGCAGCCTCCAGCCCTTCCCGTGAGGGGCTCGTCTTTCAGAGGGGCGGCTGGCTGAGACTGGCCTCCGGGCCTGGCTCTGTCCGGGCTGGACAGCTCGTCTGTTCACACCCCTGGTGTCTCCTCTAGAAAATGGGGTTGGACAGCCCTTCGCTCGTTTACTGGCTCGTTCACATGTTCATTTATCACACACGAGGCATTCTTCCTCTATCCGCTCTCTCTGGGAATCCGCCATCCCGTGCGTGGCCAGAGAAGTACGCAGCCGGGTCAGGGTCAGTGCGCTCCATGTGACAGGAGGGGGCTGGGGTGCGGGGCGAGCCCCCAGGACGGGCAGTGGTGCAGGGTGTGTGTGACAAGGGGCTGGCTGGCAAGGCTCCCCACAAGATGAGTATGAATGACAGGCACCCAGGGGCGCGACAGGGGTTTGTGGTGACAGGCTCTCTGTGGGGCCCTCTCTAGTGTGTGTCAAACTGTCCAATCATCAGCAGACTACAGCAATGTCACTTTTCTTTTGGTAGGGGTGGGGGGTGGAGAGGGGAGGGGAGCTTAAAACTACAGAAATTTGTTGTCGCACGTTCTAGAAACTAGAGGTCCAAAATGCAGGTGTGGGGGCGCCACACTTCCTCCACCATGTGCCGAGGACGCCGTCCCTGCCTGTGTCCCTTCACCTGCAGCCTCCTCCCCCGACCTCTGCCCTGTCACCGCACGGCGTCCTCCCGTGCCTGTCTTCGTGTGGCCTTCTGTTTACATATCGGACCAGGGCCCCACCCTACTTAACTGAAATAACCGCGTGGGCAATGACCCTGTCCCACCCAAACGAAGCCCTGCTCTGCCATCCAGAGGGTCGGGACGAACACACATCGCGGGGACGGGGCATGGTGCAGCCCATAACCACCTCTGAGGCCGCCACCAAGTTGAGGTGACCGCTGCCTGCTTCCTGCTCTTGTTTCTCGGTCCGTTCCCATCTCAGCATCCAGAATAAGCTTCCTGGGGGCCAGCAAGCAGGTGGGGCCATGTGCAGTTTCAGATCGAGACGGAGTTAGCACAGGACCTCCTTCCGTCTGGGGGTGTCACTGGAGCCAAGGGGAGAAGGTGGCAGGGGAGAAGATCCTGCTGTCAGTGGACTGCCGAGGGCAAGGCCTTGGCGCACTGTGAGACGTTTGTAAAGGAGCCTTGGTCCGGTCCCCAGGAGAATTATGGGGAAGCTGAACAGGTGGTCTGAACCCTCCTGGCCCCTGAGACGCGGAACGCCACACTTCCTAAGGCTGGCACCCTGGCGATGACGAAGCCCCTCCAGACCCCTCCGCGTGCTCCTGCTCACGCTCTCCCATTAGCAGATAAGTGGTGCTTACGCAGGAAACAGACCCAAAACGGTACGAAATCCACGCAGATTCCCCGCTGCTCCTCTGGCCTCCG
>NW_006430460.1:2359046-2372948 GCF_000325575.1 Pteropus alecto
GCTCCAACCTACGTTCAGTCAGAGTCCTCCTCAGGGGTGGCCTGGAAAACCGGCTTTGGTCATTCAAATGCTAATCCCCTCCCCAACCTGACACCTGTGTGGCTTCTATCTGTGTCATCTGGGCTCCAAAGTCAGCTGGCCCTGCATCCCTCTGACACCCAGGAAGGGCCCAGGGCGCTTCCGGAGGACTCAGCAGGGCTGTGCAGATGCGCATGCAGAACACTCCCCTTGTCCCTCACTTGCGTCTTTATGGCTTTTCCCCACAGTGGCCTAAACAGCCCCCTCCCCCACATCACAATTGCACACGAGGCCCAGTGATGCGGTTTGGTGTCTGTGCTGCCTCTCCAGCTACGGGGCCGGGAGGTCCGCAATCTAACCATTCACGTGGATGTGTATTTTTCCGTTCTCTTCCCATTCAGATACAGGGAGACCTTTCTTAGAGATGCACAGTGAAATCCCCGAAGTCATATACATGAATGAAGGAAAGGAGGTCGTCATTCCCTGCCGAGTCACTTCGCCCACCATCTCCGTCACTTTAAAAAAGGTAAAACTGAGCAATGCTCCTGGAATACTGTTACTGCCACTGAGCACGATGAACTCCGAGATATTTCATATCTGTGAAACGGTTTTCTTACAGACATTTGGGCTCCTGACTTTTTATAGCATCCTTTTACTATAACGCGTAAAGTGCTAGAAGTTACACCCATGTGCGTGTTTCAATGGAATAAAATGATAATTTCTTAAGCATAAACCTACGTGAATAATGAATTAAAATCGTGAAAATTTTGGTATTTGCCACAAATCCAAGTTTCTGCAAATGTGTGAAAAGCCAATTTATTGCTTACGCAAATTAATACGCTGGCAGAGCGGTTAACCCAGAACTGTCAGGCTGTCAGGCGGGCGCCTGATCCTCCAGGGCCCCCACCTATGTCACCTGGAGCCACCACCTTTGGTGTGAGCTGGGAACTTGCCTAAGGAAGGCTTATCTCCTGCTGGGCATCAAACTTAGCCTCTTGGGGGGACAAAAAGGGGGAAATGCTGTAAAGGAGATTTTTCTTCATATTATGTTGTAAATTGCGCACGTGGAGAAGGAAGAGGATTTGGGCAGAATCTAACAAAGACAAAACCGGGAATGTGACGTTCCGGCCAATGCGTCAGCAATAAGGGCTTAGGATTTCACTAGAGTTGAGTAAAAACTCCTGAAGAGAAGAACTGGGGTGAATCCCGAGAGCGTAAGAGCTTTAAGAGGACAAGCTCAGGGTGTCCGAGGTGGCATCTCGCTGTGCGCCCTGGAGGTGCTGCTCGGGGTGTGCGTGGAGCGGCTGGAAAGGGTCACCTGGTTCTCAGGATCGCCTGCGGACCCTGAAGCCTGACGCGAGGAGGCGTCTCCGGCCTTCTTCCTTCGCATTCACTCTCCTGTGCCGTCAGTCTGACTTAATTTAAGCACAGGGCCTCGGCACAGTCCACCGACAGGCTTGGGCTTCCACTGCGTCTGTGCGTCATCGCCAGGAAATGTAAAATCGGTGGACGTCACAGCTGGAAACGCCCAGGGAGTCCAACTCGGGTGGTGGAAGAACCCCAGGCCCCCCGGGGAGGCGGGGGCTTCCCGGGCCACAGCGGGCCCCGCACACACCCTGACTCCTCCTCCCGTGCCCTCGCCAGCCTCCTCCAGGCATTGAGTCTGGGCCGGAGGCAGGCCGGGGTGGTAAGAGCAGAAGCTGGGGCCTCCCTGCCTGGCTTCCTACCACCCTGCGCTTACCTGCTGGCTAAACTGGCACGTTAGCAACCCCTCTAGTGCAGGTGAGAGATGCCTGCAGCAGCGCCCACCTCACACGGCTGTTAGCAAGGCGGACGGGGTCACCTTCACAGGCACTTAGCACAGTGCCCTGTGCCAGGGCCCCAATCCGAGGGTTAGCTGCTGCTGTTACTTAACCTAGCACTTTGATACCCAGTACTTGCTGTGTTCCCGAGTCATGTGTTCGGTGGCGTGGCATCATGGCGTCACACTCTTAGTCCAAGGTGGTAACTCGTGTATGGCTGATGGGGAATACACCGCGGCGAAACGAACCTTCTCTGCTCCCTGCAAGCCCCTTTCTACCCGAATGCAGATCTGCTGCAAGGGTCATTCCAAAATTTCCACGTGTAAAATCTGGGGATGGGGGCAGGTGATTTACTCTGTTCTCCTACCTGAGATCTATAATACAGAGAGAGAGAGAGAGAGAGAGAGAGAGAGAGAGAGAGAGAGAGAAAGAGAGAGAGAGGGGCAGACAGACAGACAGACAGAGACAGAGAGACTGAGGCATAGAGTTCTAACAGGGATTTGGGGTTGACACATAAATATTGAAAATTCTCTGACTCGTTGCACGTGTATGCTGACATAACATAATATAAAGTCTTTCCCTGTCTTTTCTCTTATCGTCCCTTTTCTTTCTATTTGCCTTCCCCTCCCTCCCTTCTTCCCATGCCCGCTGTGGCGGAGCCATCATCAGCTGGAGACAGGGCCCCCTGTACAGTGCTCCCTTTCAAGGCTGCCCATGTGTCCGCCTCTTTATGTCACATGTAGTCACTGCCACAGCTGGCGAGCTACACGGTCTTCTGCTATTTTAGCTCCTGTCGGCTAGAAATAAAGTGATGTCGCCGATGAAATACTACTAGTGGCAGTAACGGATAGATCAGAAAAAGACACACTTTAATTCTACTATATTTTTAAGTCGTGCTGAGGGAGCCTATCAGCAAACCTGTCTTTCAGATTCGGTGCAAGCTTGTTTTCACATATTTTAAAAGCATCATGGATTTTAGTCTTGGACTTAAATTTTGCTGAATTTTCCCTTAGTAGTTTACACCAAATTAGAAGAGCGAGTTCTTTCTCCCCAGTGAACGCAAAGCATTCCTAAGTTTACAGCTAGAATCCCGACTTACTGAAACATGCCATGCGTCTTTGATTGCTTTCAATTCTTCACAAACAGGACATAATTCGTTTCAAACCCAGTAACACTCAGGTACCATATTCACAAATCCAGACATAGTCACTGGGAGAGAGGCACTGGTGGCTCTGGTGTTCAGCCACAGAACCACAAATCTCAGCCAGGATAGTTGCTTCAACAAGCAATACAAATAAATGATAAACAGAGTCGTGTAAGCTGCACTTTTTTAAAGAAGGTAGAAAGGATGTAAAACCTCACGACAACTGGCCTTTCCTTATAATCTCTGGCGGGGAGGTCATCTGATTTCCCCGCTTATATATCCCTATTAGGGATCTATAATAGTAACGGTCAGCGGGCACTGCTCCTGAGGGCGGGCACCCGGGTATCAGGAGAATCTGGCCCGGCCCCTCTGTGGAGCGGTGACCCTTGATGACGTCCGATCCCGAGGGAGACTGCTTACACTTGGCGTCTAGAAGAAGGTATAAGGGGAGAATCGAATCTGGATTCTTTCCTTCTGTGTGGACGTCCTGTGTGGGAGAGGCCCTGAGAGAGGGTCTGAGCGCACCGCACTCACTCATCACAGGGCCTCTGGCCTCCGCCTCCGCTGGCGACCTGGGCTCCGGGGGGACTTCCCGCCCAGAGGCGGTGGGTGCCCTTGGCCTTCTCGCGATGACCCTGTGAGTGCCGAGTGAATGCTCTGCCTCTGGGAGGGCCTGGAATGATTGCTCGTCCTTTTAAGACTGTCACCTCTTAGGTAAGTCGTGCAGAACGGGAGGACAAGCAGACTCCTGAGGATAACGGGGCAGCCCCAGTGGGAGACGTACAAATCGGTTTCTCTGCTGAGCCTCAGGCCAGTTTATTACAAAGGTTCCCAGAAGCCAAAGAGACGTGGGCTCCCACTAGAAATCGGACACGGCGACGTGGTCCCTCCAGGGCGGGTACAGGTTGTTGCTCAGGCTGATGATAAGTGACCATCATTACTCTAATTTATCATAATGAATTAGAAAAATAGCACACGCAAAGAAAACTAAAGAACCGCTTATAACAAACTGGATGTGTTTCCCCTGCGCTGTTTTTGTTGTAAATGAAAATGATGCTCGCACAAACTATGGGTGAAACGCCATTGCCACCGCGTCCGCACGGTTTCTTAAAGCGCGCTTCTCTCTTTTCAGTTTCCTCTCGAGACTCTGATCCCTGATGGAAAGAGGATAACCTGGGACAGCAGGAAGGGCTTCACAATCTCCAATGCGACATACAGAGAAATAGGGCTCCTGATCTGTGAAACCACCGTCAACGGACACGTGTACAAGACCAACTATCTCACATACCGACAGAGTAAGTGAACAGAAGCCGAAATGCTCAAGGGTTTAATCTGCTTCACAAACTCGGATTCAAAACAACCACATGTTATTTCTTCTGCTCGCAGCCAATATAATCCTAGACGTCCAGATGAGCCCTCCCGGCCCGGTCAAGTTACTCCGGGGTCAGACTCTCACCCTCAACTGTACTGCAACCACTCCCTTGAACACGAGAGTGCGAATGACCTGGAGTTACCCCGCTCAAGTGAGTGACCCATTTTTCTATTTCTTCTGTAGGAGAGTATTTATTTTTAGTCAGTAAAATGATGCGTTTTTGTTTTTTTGGGGTTTTTTTTGTTTGTTTTTGCGGTGGGAAAAATCAGAAGGAAATGTGGCGGTTTGGGTCAGTAAAGAAGCATTTAGGTTTGGTTCGGGTGCTTTCCTTGCCTGGCATTTCATGAGACTGATATGCACAGATATGGCCTTTTGATGTCCGGAGGTTTTGTTTTGAAGTGTATAGGCTGGTGTTTCTATTGCATGATTCTGGTTGGAAGAGGGGATCATTTCATCCTTGGCAACTATTCTCTAGGATTTAGAGATGAGAGAGAAATTTATCACTAAACGCCAGGCAGGGACTCTCCTTTGTAACAACAACGACAAAAAGTTGTTGTCAGCGCATTAATTTAAGATCCTGGCAGACAGTCAGGCACCTGATTGGAACATGTCTGGAAAAGATAACACCACCCGGCCGTCCAGTGTTCCACTTGTGAAGCGACAAAGGAGCAATCCTGCCCTTCAGAAAGACGAGAAGAGTGAGGACTTACTCAAATTGAACATCCTCACAAACAATCATCATTTGAAAAATGCGTAGATGGGGAAATCTACGGTACACAGTTCAGAAACTTGGACAGCAACCTCAGCCTTCGTTTCTTGTATGTCACTATGATTTATGTGGCATCTCCCAAGTGTGGTCACTTGCTACATCATTCAGATCGCCCAGTCACCAAGGCCACTGCGATGAAATCACGTGTGAGAGATTAATGCATCAGCCTCAAGCGATCGTTTGCCATCAACATTTCTTGCCATGGAAATAGAATAACTTAGCGACAAAAAGGTGTGACCACAGCCCGGCAGGGACACGTTAAAGACTCGTTAGTCATAAAGCGTTTTCTGGAAAGTGGTAGCGTTTCATTTAAATAGGAATGCTACAACTTGTGACAGTATTTTCTGGGTTTTGATAAAAATCAAATATGCTCAATAAATCAAGCAGTCTCAATAAAGCTAAGAGGGATGGAACTTTCACCCTGTTACGGCCGCTGCTCTAAGGAAGCGTGTGACGATACAGCCACTGAAAGCCACGGACCTTCTGGAATGGCGCCGTCCAGGGGAACGTCCGTGATGGAAATATTCTGTATCCCTGACACGCAACTCAGTAGCCGCACGGCTAACGAGCGCTCGGAATGTGGCCGGTGTGACTGAGGAGCTGAATTTTTAATCTTGTTTACTTTTAATTTAAATAGCCACATGTGGCTGGTGGCTGCGGTACAGAACAAAGCAGTTCTCAACCACGGGATCGGTGATTCTCCAAGGCAGAAACAAAATTAACGTCCTGAAACTGGGGAACGAACACAATCTCGCAGGGAGAAGGGAGAGGCGACACCTACGCACAGAGTCCGTGCTAGAAGTCCCTCGGCCTGTGATCCGGTGGACGAGTTTCTGGTTTTCAGCAGTGGTGACTAACATGTGTCTGGCTCCTGCTGAGAAGGGAGAAGATGGCCTAAAACGGGCATCTGTCCCCCGGGGAATAAGAGGAGAGGTGGGCGGAAGTGGGTAAAGCTGGCACGGAGGAGAGCCGAGTTAGAGACTCAAGGGTCCGCTTCCAAAGTCTCGTTCCCATGCCCGCTTTGGGGGAAAGTGACATATCATGCGGTATGAAATGTAATGCTAAAAAAAAAAAAAAAAAGGAAAGAAAAAGAGGAAGGAACGATGAAAGGAGAAGGCGGTATGATCTCACTTTCTCAGATCCGGGCTGGGTCACCGCGGGGCGGACAGCCTCGGCGCTCCTGGGCGTGGACAGCAACCCGTGGGGGCGGGGGGCGGCTGGACGGGTCTGAGGCTATGCGTGCCCCGAGGTCCAGCTAGTGTGGCAGGCACAGCGTGGAGAGTGAAACAGTGAGACTGGGCGTCACGCCCTGGCGGGAGGTGACGCGCTCTCACGCGGTGGTCCACTCAGAGGAACAGCGTCATAAGCCACACATGGAAGACGGCTGTCCGCGTCTGTGTGACCACACGCGTGACGGCTGCACCTAGAAGCGCGCTGCTGTTCAGGGGGCGTGTGTGCCCTGGGGACGGCTCCAGGTTTCTACCCGAGACCCAGCTCCTGGCCTGCTCTGGCCAGCGTCCCTGACACCTAGGGGTCCACCTGCAAAAGGACAGCAATCCTGCCCATCTGCCCGTGCTGGGCCGAGAAGCCCGCAGAGTCCATCTGAAGAGGAAGCGGTCAGCAGATGCCACCAGGCACCTGTTGGAAATACGTGCGGACAGACGTGGCCTCCCGACGTGTCGCCCCACGGGGCTGTGCTCCTCGGCGCGAAATGTTCGTGTGGGTCGCAGCTGCGCAGTGCTATCGATGTCGGCGTGAGCGGTCACTGCTCCTACACTGCTTACACGTTTCCTTTCCAGGACAAGAACAGAGCCTCCATAAGGCAACGGATCGACCAGAGCGATCCCCACGCCAACATGTTCCACAGCGTCCTCGTCATCGACCGCGTGCAGAGCCAGGACAGGGGCCTTTACACCTGCCACGTGACGAGCGGCCTGTCCTCCAAGTCTGTCAACACCTCGGTGCACATATATGGTAAGCGGCTCACGCCCTGCCCCGTCATCGCCGGGATGTGGGAGGTTCTGTAAACGAGGACATTCCCTTTCGGCCGCGGGGCACGCTGTCACCAAGGAAGACTTTCAGGAGCGGCTTTCTGAGCTTGTGTTATTGCGATGGAGACATGTGAAGTGGCCCCCTTCCTGTCGCCCTGCCTGCTTTTGCAGTACTCATGGGTCACTATCTGGGCTCGCCGCAAGGCCTGATCGTAACCCAGCTCTGTCCATTTAGCCACTGGTTGCATCCTCCTTGAAGGAGGCAGCCATGGCTCTGTTTCTGTTTTGTGTGCGCAGACTCCCTTCTAATGTACTGATCGCCTCTTTCAAAGGTAAAGCGTTCATCAGCGTGAAGTACCGAAAGCAGCAGACGCTTGAAACCGTGGCTGGCAAGAAGTCGTGCCGTGTCTCCATGAAGGTGAAGGCGTTTCCCCGGCCGGAAGTGGCATGGTAGGAGCAGTCACTCTGTACGCGTGTGAGCGGGGGGACTCGGGGACTCAGGGGCTGGGACGCTGAGGAAAAACCAAGATGAGATCCGCAGACCGCAGTGGAGCGCTGAGTCTGGGACTCTGAGTCGGGGACGGGAGTGGTGTGGGCTGGAGGGTCGGGGCAGGGCTGGAGGGTTGGGGCAGAGCGGGGCTGGGGCCGAAGAGGCCGGGGCAGGGCTAGGACCGGAGGGGCCAGGGCAGGGCGAGGGCTGGGGGGCCGGAGGGGGGCTAGGGCTTTGGAGTGCTCGTTGCACTTTGGTCTTTCACTCACTGTGACCAAATTTCTGCCTCTCTAAACCTTCCTATGATGTCAGCATCCTCTGAATGGAACGTGTTGGGCAATGACTAGGACGCATCCTGAATAAATAACATGCTCCATTAACCCTGAAGAAGTGGGCCCTTGTGACGAGGATAATAATTCTTTTATTATCTGCAAATAATTCTTTCATATACAGCTGGGTTGAAAGTTCCAGTCTTGTTTTAAAATTAAACAAATATTAACAGAGACAAGACTTGTTCCGTCGCAGAGTGGACAAATGGACCTACTTGAACTAATTAAGTTTGTTTTGGCTCCAAGTCTGCATATTCAGAAACTCCTTAAGCAGATATTTTTTAATGCTCGTACACACCTGATGTAAAACAATGTAATCTGTTTATAATCTGCAGTCATTTTAAAAATCACTTTTAAACGCCAATATCCTTGGCTCCGGCCATTACATTTTAAACAAAGAGTGCACCACGAAACTGACTGGGAAAACAGCCATACAATACAGAGGTGGTGCCACGTCAGGATCTCCCTACCCGGGGCTTATTTTGCTCCCAATGTCAGATGAGCATTGTGTTTGTTTTCGGTTTCCTGAAACGCTTAATAGGTAATTGAATCTGCGCTATGCCCCTTCGCGCCGTGAACTAGGAGAGATGTTGGAGGTTTCACATCTGAAGCGTTTCACAGTAAGCTTCCCACGGGTGTGCATCATCCCTTACCAGGAGTTTCATCTTCCCTTGCCTGACAGTGTCCCCTCTGGTCACTAAGTAGCAAGGACCTTAAACAAAGCCAAAAAATCCATCCATTTTCGAAAAGCACTGACTCGTTCATGGGAAATCATTGGAAGTCACACTAAGGTGGTGTTTGTGACCGCTTTGGGACTGAGACCACGAGCAAGGGGGCTCGGCTGCCGGGCTGTGTAACAGATGCGTGAACACGAGCCAGGCCCACTCCCAGTGTTACGGACCTTTATACGGAGCGCAGTAAACTGACAGACCAAAACCTGCCCCTTTCAAAGACCATGCCATTTAATGAAATTATAGAATTTTAGAGTTAGAAGAGATCTTTGAGAAATTCCAGAACACGTGGCGAAACTGGGGCCCGCACGGACACGTCAGGGGTGCAGGGCACCGTGGCAGAGCGTCCAGCGCTCGGGCCCCTGCTTTCCTGCTCCCCAGTTCTGTGCACAGCTGCAAGATCTCTAAGCATCGACTCTATATTCAAGGTTTAAAAATACTTTCTGTAAGTTTATACCTTCTGTTTGTGAGTTTCGTGCCTTAACTCTTCTTCCTCAGGGAGAAAAAAATCTTGATAATCTTGATTTCGTGATAGTTTCTGAAAGGGACAATTGGTATGACCATTTATATAACTAATAAGAACTCCACATTGAGACCACAATAGGAAAATCTATTTTTATTTTTATCTGGAGAAGTGATCTAGTTGATCTGACGTACAATGGCCCTTGTATTGCTGATGGAGCCTCATGGAAAACTCTGGAAAACATCTCGAGTGGAATCAGCTGGTGCCTCTGGGTTAATACTTAAGTCACAGCGGCGACCAGGCCCCTTGTGGGTACATTAAACCATCACTTTGCTGTCTCCCCTCAGCTTACTTCTTCCTCTTTGCCAATAAAGAGGAAGCATTTCCCAGTCTCCAGATCACACCTGGCTTTACTGAAAAGTTAGCGTCCACATTTTTTAATGAACACTGAGGATCAGAGGCTTGAAACGCATAACCTTGAGCTCACGAAGGTGAACGGCAGGGTGAACTGACTTCCTGGCCATGTGCTTCACCGCAGGCTCAAGGACGGGTTACCTGCCACGGAGAAATCCGCTCGCTACTTGGTTCACGGCTATTCGCTAATCATTAAGGACGTGGCTGCCGAAGACGCGGGGAATTACACAATCCTGCTGGGCACGAAGCAGTCAGACGTGAACAAAAGCCTCACAGCCACGCTCATCGTGAACGGTGAGTTCACTGTCATACTCTCTCGTGGTTCTGCTGGTGGTAAAATCAATGAAACTCTGTAAACCAGAAGTCAGTATGACAGCATCGAAGAAAACACAAATTCAAATAATTATTTTAAAAACCACTTCCACATGTGACATGGCTTTTTGTAATTATCACCATGCCGTATCTACTACTATGGAGTCAGGTTTTTAATGCTCTCGAAACACTTCTACTTTTTAAAAAACTGGCACTATCGTGACAGACGGGAGGGTGTGTCTGTTCCCCCGACATCAAAACCGGTGACAGTGTGGCCTGCGTGCCGTGGCCCAGGCGGCCGTGACTTCACTTCTGTTCTGTCCTCCGCCCCTCGGCAGTGAAACCCCAGATTTACGAAAAAGCCGTGTCGTCATTTCCGGACCTGATTCTGCACCCCCTGGGCAGCCGACAAAGCCTGACTTGCACCATCTACGGCATCCCTCAGCCCGTGATCCAGTGGTTCTGGCAGCCCTGTAACCACAGTCACTCGAAAGCAAGGTAGGGACGATTCGTTTCTTGAAAAACTTTCGAATCCTTGTTGACACCTGGATCAAGGTTCTCTGCTGGGCGCGGACGGGCGTCTGCAGACGGGCATCTGCTGATGGGCGTGCAGTGCGTCGGGGGCCAAGACCCTGTGCTGTCCAGTCTTCCTTCCCCTTTGCCAACCGTTTCGTAGCTGCTCCCTCTGGCTTATAGCTTTAGCAGCACAGGGACCGAAGCGAGGTCCCTGTGAGCCGTCACTGGGCACTCGGGTCGGGACTCTGGTCTCGTTTTCCTGTTGCTGACCCCCAGACTTTGGCTTCGCACCGGTCTCCTAAACAGCAGGGACAACCGACCTTCCCAGCAGCAATGGTCGCGGCCGCTCGCAGGCTTTGCTCACGCTCTCCCATCTGGCTGACGGGTGCCCGTCTTCTGTTTCCCACGAGGTCCATCTTTCACCCCAAAACTCAGCTCGCACTTTGCCTCTCTGTGAAGCCCCCCGACCGCCTCGTTCGGCGTGGACGGCACTTTACGCCGTGACTGCGTCACCAGGTGTGCCTACCTTGTCTGTTCTCCAACCTCCGAGCGCTGGCCCAGTGTCTGACACACTGTGGGCGCTCGCGGTGTGCGCTGGATGCAGACACCCCTACCCTCTGTTAACTGTGCACCGTCCCCTTGCAACCTGACTGGGCCCTGTTGGCTTTTTTTGCATTTCTGTTTAGAGGGATGGTACTGATAGTTCGTGGGAGCTCATTTGATGGACAGGACTGGAATTGACAGGTACGACCATAAGATATTATTGAGATTGCCCAGGAATTGTCATTATGCCAGAAATTTTCTTTATTGCTTTTAACTCTACTTGCAGAGTGTTTGGGAGAACTGTTATTTAAAAAATTTAGCTTGCCGAAAGCAAACAAGACATAGTTCTAACCTAAACAGACAGAAGTGGCTACTTTTAATTATTTTAATTTTCTAGATTCTCCTCGCAATGTCAACTCTTCTTCACTTTCTGTACTAATCGTTTCTTTGAGGCATATTATTCTGATGTTGAAGGTTACTGCTGAGTTATGGGAACAGCCTGAGAAGTAGCTGTTTTCATACGTGTCTGATTTCTCATCTGAAATATGGAGAACTTAAAAATCTTAAATTCCTCATTTACCATTGTGGATATTTGACGCAAAAGAAAGTGAGATATACTTTCTTTTGTTTATGTGTTTGTTTTGCTAATTGGGGGGGTGGGCATCCATATTAATGGACCCACCTCTTTAAGGCCTAAAATATTTGGGCTAACCAAACACGTAAGTAAATTGAAAATAACTAAATAATTTAAGCTATTAGATTTGGATGTAAGTGTTGGGTTAAATTTTTATGGAGTAACAGGCTTTTCCAGATATTTTTAATTTTTGTTTTGACAAAGGCAAATCTAAAACTTCAGTTCTATTTAGGATGACAGCTAGTAACTATGTTATAAAATAACAATTATGAGTGATAGAGCAAATCATTATAAAGCTAGGTGTGAATAATGCTAATAAAATATGATTTGGGGAGTGAGGTCAGCGGAAGTGGAACTTTGGAAACATCGGCTCTTTTTGTCCGATTTCTGTGTGGTCTGGGCGCCCTCTCCCATGTCGGGGGGTTATATTGCCCAGGACCCCCAAAGTTGCCCTATTCCTCGTGGAATTCTCTCAAGACTCAGAGCAGTGCCTTAAATCTTCAATAAATGCCCGTTGACCATTTGACTCATTCTTTGTTAAGGGCTTTGCGTTTTTTTATATTTTTTACCAATCGCAAGATAGATCAGAAATGGAAGCTTTAAAACTGTTTTCAGTGATGCTTCATTTTAAAAAATACGTTGTTGCTTGAAATTATCTGCTGAAAATGTGGTGCTTGGTGGTTAAGTCAGCACATTAAACTTAGAAGTGTTTCAGAAAAATTATGGGGCCTTTGTGCGCTAGCAAACAAACAGAATGACTCTTTCACCCTGACAGAGAGAGCTGAGCTAAAATCGACAGGTAAATGAAACTCTCAGTAATTACTAAAAATTTTCAAATGTATCTTTATATAAATATATTCTGTGTACTCAGATTAACACTTAGATTCAGTTGTAGACAGGAATTTTAGAAAATGACATTTGAATAAGGGATGTTCTATTGCACAAATTTTGAATTACATAGTTTTGAGTTTGCATGTAACCTATTTGCATAGTGGTATCTGTGCGTGATCATCAAGAGAGATTAGGTGATTAATATACGGCAGGTCCTCAAATAGTCGTTTCGGTCAAAGTTGTTTATAACATTGCTAACATTATAACATTGAGAAAGATGAAATAAGTCCATTCCGGGCCGGGGCTTCATTCCGTGTGTCCTCTGTCCGTGTGTCCTCTGTCTGTGTGGAGTGTGCACATTCTCCCCGTGACAGTGTGGGTTTCCTCCGGGGACTCCGGTTCCCCCCACGTCTCAGAAACGTGCCCGTGAGGGGACCTGGCCTGTCCCTACTGTCCCCATCTGAGCAGGCGTGGACAGGTATGGGAGGCCCTCGGATGGAAGGGCGTCCTGTCCAGGGTGGGTCCCGCCGGGCGCCCTGAGCTGCCTGGATGGGCTCCCGCCACCGCGACCCTGACCTGGGAGAGCGCGCTGGAAACTCATTATCTCGCTTTTCTTATTCGTCTGTCCTCGATGGATGTCGAGCTCACGTTTCCTTCCGTGTTTAACAGCAGAAGGGTTCGGGGTCTTTATTTGGAAGTTTGGTGACATTTTTGTGACCAGAAATATGCCGTGGGAACTTAACTCGTTTCTATCAATTAGCCTTGGGAGACGCTGTTTTCCTTATATGTCATTTCTTAAAGTCACAGTGTCCAAGAACCTATCAACGACATCGAGGACTTACTGTACACATGTTACTCTTGAATTTGTAAAACAGTTTTTGGTATTTACATTTTAGGCTCTATTAAAGGACATATCTATATACGGACACAACCAAAGCATTAGTTTTGAGGCTGGAATGTGTTTAAGTAGAACCACACTAATAATTGGTTAATGCATCTAGGTTAAAGAGGTTCAGACTAACTCAAATTGTATAGTTTTCTGAAGTCTAATAAATATATAAATATATTTTAAAACTTATCAGAACTACTGCTCAAGTAGTTCATCCTTACGGATATTAAGAAACATAAATACATTTAACAGAAGTTTCCTTCTTTTTAAAAAGCAATGTGGTAAACTGCTGAGCTGTGTTTTAACTGAATAACACTGGTTCGATTCACCTAGAATTTGTTCTTATTAGGGAAAAAGAGAGGGAACGGGTGGTTTCTTTTCAACTAATGAGCTGAGAGGAAATGGAGCGAATCTTTCTCCCTTTTACTTTTTTTGCATATTTGGGCGGTAAAGTAGAACTAGAATATTTCTTTTGCATTTTTAAGAGCATGCAAAGTCACTACCACTGAATGAGGTAGAATTTGGAGTTCTTCTCATCCTCAGGAAGTGGCAGAGACTTCTAAGTACAAATCCCTAAATTTGCCCGTGTTGGCTCCGGCATGAACCCAGGCGGCACGCATGAGAGCGTTAGCTTACAGTCCCCTTCACGTGTCA
>NW_006430460.1:2373040-2380997 GCF_000325575.1 Pteropus alecto
GTAAAATAAAGATGACGACACGCACTTTATAGAGTATTTAGGAAAGGCACAGTGCCAGAGAAATGGTAGGGTGCAATTACTGCTAGCACTGGGGTAAACCTGTAAATAAGGCCTCAAAGCTTCTGTGGAACTTGGAAAGAATTTTCTGCCTACTATAGGGCTAGTTTCGCAACAGCGAGCATTTTGACCTAACACTTCTGAGAAGTGAACACAAACTGTGGAGAGTAAAATGTAATTTTGCTGTGCTTAGAAATAGAAACCTAGTGGGTCTGGGCTGTAGACGTGAGGAAAATGTGACGTGACTCTTCAGAAGAAGAAAAAAAGGAAATACGGACGAGGCAAAAGGAAAGACCAAACGCGTGTGGAATGAGGGCGCTGAAGTCCCTCTGCCAGTGTGGCCCGTCCCGCGCGCTCGCTTCCCGTCACAGGAGGAAGTGGTGCTGGCCTGTGGGTCGCCCAAGGCGGGGGCGGAGTGGCACGTGGCGGGGCTGACTCCCCTCCCGCGGGCCAAGTCCACGTGGCAGTTCTTGAACTTCATCTCCCCCTGGCTTTTGAAGAACTAAGCAGGACTACGGCTGGCCGTGCAATGAGCTGGTCTTGAGCTGGTCTTGAGCTCATCGCTCTTTGTGTGCTTTGCCACGGTGCTGGGCCCGTCCCGCAGGAGACGTCGCTTGGGTAAGGTGGCCCAAGAGGGGAGGCTGACCTCTAACGGAATAAGGAGCTAGCCTGGACTGGACAGAAGGGCCTTTCTCTGTGGGATGGAAGGGAATGGGGAGAGCTCTACGCTTCCACTCACGCATGCGTGAGAGCCAAGGAGCCCCGTGGGGACCTGACTGGACATCTGTGTGCCTGGACAAGTGGCCTGCTCCCCGCAAACATGAGGGTGGCGGGTGGGCTTCCGCTGGCCTCTCCACCAACTCAGACCGCCTTCTTTTTAAAACTAAGGCCTGCTTTTAAAATGTCGCCCGTGGTTGGGCCTTCTCCTAGAGAGGTCTAAGGCCCGCGGCCTTTAATCGGTTTTCAGAGCACATGTTCTTTAGATCACAGGCTGCTTTAACTGTCTCTCTCATCGAATGATCACAAATGATCATTTCAAGGTCAAAAATGACTCTGGTAGATTAGAACAGGGTTGCAAATAAAAGGTTAGGTATATTGGGGTCTTTGTGAAAATCTCCTTTTCTTCATCTGTGACGACCAGTAAAACACAGCGAGAAACTTCTGCTACTTCTGTTGTCTTAACGGTACTCACATCTTACACGTGCATCTTGCCCATTATTGGTGTTCAAGCCAAATACACTATCTGCTATCGCGCAAATATCTATTGAGCACCCACCACGTCTCGAACGTAAAGATGCCATTTGTCTGCAGCATATATGTTTCTGTTACGTACGATCAGACGCATTGGTGATTGCTTGTTCCAACGCTATGCGTACCTGCACGATTTCTGCGCCAAGGTCTGAGCAACAGAGACCCGGGAATCAAGGAAATGGGTTCCGTTCTTGGCACAGGCCCTGACTTCTAGGTGACCTTGGCTGGTCGTTTAATCTGTGCTCCAGTTCCCCTTTCTCTAAATGGCCACTGCTGTGCTTCCCCTTTCCTATAATACATGGCTGTCAGCGAGTGAAATGAGAAAAACCACTTAAATCTACACTTTCTTCTTTTAGAAAAGCCTGAAATAATTTCTTGGTTGTCGAACACCGGTACTTCCCCTCTGCTTATGAATTATAAAGCAGCGTGACCTGAGGGTCAATGCCAAATTAATGGAAAACATCAACTTGTGGAAGAAGAAACTGCTGTAAGACAAGCCTCCTGGGCAAGCTCGTGTCCAGGGCACAGAGCTGACTCGGTGGTCGTGTCAACAGCCACCCGTTGAGGACAAGAGCGTGGCAGCTCCTCCCCCACGCGTCTTCAGCGCCGGCCTGGCCAACAACCTCTGCCCGGCTCGGGCCAGCCCCTGCAATCACAGATGTTCTTGTTCCTCGCCCAGTGCGCCCCCGAACCCTGCCTGCTCTGTTTGGTCTTTTGCCGAGGATGCAAAAAATTGTTGCTGGAGTCTCAACTTCTGGAAGGTGGAGAGGGGACAGAGTATTCTTTACTTTCTTAGCCAAAATGGTGGACTTTCTACGAAAAACTAAGGAACTGCTTCCACAGCTCTAAAATAAGTCAGGCCAGGAATTGCAAATAATGACATGCTTTCGAAGTGTAACAGAAAATGATGTTCCCTGCCACGTAATTTGACGTCCCATTTCCGAAACGCTCTTCATCGTCCCAGCAGTAGGTTGCTGTGGGGCGTCTAGAGAAAGGTCACCTTCCAGGATTAAGTGTGGTTTGCTGGGTTTTAGTGGGGTGGAGGTGGGGGTGGCCTGCAAAATAAGGGAAGGCGGGGGCTTCTAGAAACTCTGAGATGGGCTTGCTTAATTGCTTCGCTCTATTGTTTACGTCAGCAAATTGGCAGAGGAAGGAAGTCCTGAGCCATTAAGGACGCGTTCGGGATGGGTCGTTTGGGAGCAACATGGTTCTGCGCATCAGTGGGGTATGTGAAATTAACAGGGCGAAGACAATTGTTAATGGTAGTTAATTAGACATGGACTCAAGGACCCAGATTTAATTGACCGCCAGCATGAATGGCTATTCTTTTTATGCCGAGACAGTTTTCTGTCCCGTATTCTGTTTTCTAACTACAAAATGAAAGTTTTAACTGTTCAGACACTGAAATAGCCAACATTTCCTGGGGGCCAAATGCAAGTCACGTATCTGAGGAAAGCTGATTTTAAAAAGACCTCTGCTTTGGGACACACGGTCGTCACATAGGCCATGTTTCCATCTGTGTCACCCCATCCTCGGCACACCTGCGATTTGAGTGCATGTGTGTCCTGACACTCTGTGCAGTGGGGGTACGGGTGGGCAGACGCCAACCAGGTGTGCTAAGGAAACATAACTTGGCACACACAGAACCCCGAATCGGAACAGGGACCCTAAAAGCCACTTCACCAGATACTCGGCAAGGCCCTGAGCGTGAAGGACCAACCAATCAGAGCTGGCCGCCTTACACAGGAGGCTTTCAGTGCGGCCAGGAGTGCGTGTCTACTTCCTGAGAGGGGCCCCTTGCCCAGGGTGAGTCTCCGGGCAGTGGCCCTCATTAACACTGCACACGAAGTCCTGGCAACAGCGCATGTGTTCATCTGCCAAACACCCCTCCGCCACTGTTCTCTGCTTTGTGAGATCTTCCTTGTTCCCACTCTTCATAACTACACGGTGAGTCTGATGAGTTACCGTTGCTTACGAATTAACTGTGTCCTGTAGTCGCTACCGAACATTTCATTACGGGTTTAAATTAAAGCGAAAGGCTGAGTCGTGGGAAGGCTACGCGGGCCGGTTTTTACAGGGATGTTTTGAGGAAACTTCAGTGTCGCTTTCCGGGATGAGACCCCAGAAGACAGCGACACACAATTTGGGAAGATCCCTTAAGAAGACTGACAGCACGTCTCAGATCTTCTTTGGTCATATTCACGGATTCTAAAAGCAGAACCAGCACGGTCACCACTGAATGGAGAAACTAACGTCCTGACACGATACCCTTGGGCAGCAGAAAAATGGGACTGTTCTTGGAGATCTGCAGTGGAGAGGTGGCTCTCCACTGACCTGGGAGACTGTCTCCTGAAGTATGGACTAGTCCGTGGTTTTAAGCGAAAAAGCAGGATCTGGCCGATCGAGAAGACGGGAAGGCTGAGATGGATTGAGACCGTGACCTAGGTCGTGCCTTCATCTCCAGGAGCCTCATGGGAGGTTTTATCACCTTGAGTGCAAGTGTCTCCTTAATGATTGCTGTGACGGATTTAACCAATGACACCCTCCTCGTGCCAAAGCTGTGTCTGTCCCTTTGCATACACTGTCCCTGATCTGTACAGCAATTTTACCTAATGGGCATAATTTCCCCCATTTTCCCATGAGGAAACTGAAGCTCAGAAGGTTATTTCTCTGAGCAGGGCGGTGTTTCAGAAGCTGACTCTCCGCCGGTGCCGTTCCCCGTTCCCATGCCTGCCCGTCATCTTAGGACGTGGCACGTCCTTCCTCCCAGGTGCTCCCTCCAGTCGGCCGTGCTCACGTCCCCCGTCCATGGAAACCATGTGGCTCATTCACCCGGCCAGGCTACTGGCCCCTCCCATGGAGGCTCAGTACGACGTTCCGTGGGAATGAGGATGAGCGGGAGTAAACCCAGGCGATCAGAGGCCGGGTCTGGCCCTGGGCTTGTGCGGACCCGACTTGGGCTCCCCTGAGGGTGCTGAGTAGCTGAGCCGGGTGGTTGCTCCGGTTCGGCCCGGCCGACACCGAGGTACTGGGTGACTGTCCACCATGAGCCGGGCGGTTGCTCCGGTTCGGCCCGGCCGACACCGAGGTACTGGGTGACTGTCCACCGTGAGCCCGCCCTGTCGTTCTGCCAGACTTGGTGGTGGTCTTACCACTGTGCACGTCCTCACATGTGCTATAAAAAAAAAGACCTTGGAAGCCAAGAACTTGGATTTTCACTTGGTCTTTTTAAAAAGTTAAATGGGTGCATATTATTATTCCACCTTCTTGGGCCTTAATGTTCCGTCTGCCTCGTCTCTGTCATCGAGAGAGATGGAAGATGATCACCAATTGCTCCCTTACTGAGAAATCCTCTCTCGTATAAGGAAGTCTTTGGATAAGTCAGGTGAGGGAATAAAAATGGGTATTTAGAGACTCCTGAGAGCCAAACGGGAAATTACGGCTGGTGGAAGGTTGTCATGGCCTCGGATTTCTATTCTTACTTTCTTCGTAACTGAAAGTTATTCAGCACTTATCTTCAGGATTTCAAGTACTTGATGTGTGTTTGATATGCATTATCTCATTTAATCCTTGCAGCACTTCCGTGAGGCAGATACTATGATTATTACCATTTTCCGGATGGGGCACAGGGTTCAAGTACCTTGTTCAGAAGCCCGTCCTGGCTGACAGGTCAGAGCCTGGACATGGGTGTGGCCTCTGGCACATCATCTGGCACTTTATGTGTTACTGCAAGGGCTGACTCTGTGATGACGACTTAGCCATTAAAATGAGTACTTTTGGGTCAAAAGCTCATGATTCAGAAGGCAAGTGTGTTTTGGGTCAAAAGCTCATGATCCAGAAGGCAAGTGGGGAAGCCTGTCATGACGTCAAGAGCCGAGTTAAGTGTCAGGATGCAGAAAGGTTTAAGGACCCGGGCGCTGGAGCCTGGGAGCTGGCTCGGGTGCCTACTCCCATCGAGCAGCTGTCGTTCTGGGGGAAGTGCGCACCCCTCCGGGTCTGAGCCTCCCGCTCTGTGTCACAGCGAAAGCCACATGGACACCGCAGGGTGCAGGGGAATTAACGGGGCAGCGTCTGTGAGGTGCTTCGCCCGCGCCTCGCGCACTGCCGAGGGCTCAGTCTGTTTGCGGAGGGCCGGCCAGCATTCTCAGGGTGCCCGGGGCTGCCCGCTGAGGTGGCCGCACGCGCACCAGCATCCCGTGAGAGCTGACGGCACGGGCCATGCCGTCAGGCTGGCGCTCCCCCGGGAAGCGGGCTCACATCTCTGGACGGCCTTACATCTCTGGACGGCCTTTTGACTCTGCTGGTTTACTCCGAAGAAATTCACATGGGACGGGAAGTGGCAGAAGTTTCGGATTCTTTGGGAAATTAAAGGAGCGCCGCTCCCCTGGATCTGCTCGCCTTTGTGAGTTCGAGCTCGGCCGTCCAGACGCTCCCTGACCTAGGTCTCCACGGAGCCAACTCGCCCTCCGGCCAGCGTGTGCGTTCCCACACAGCAGAAGGAAGCGCGTCGGGCACTTTCAGAGGACATGGCTTTACCTCTTACACGGAGTATGTGGGAATGAGCCGTCATTTGGCTAACGTGGTGCCAGTAACCACGAGCCACCATTTTCACCTGCCCTTGAAGAGAGGAGACGCTGCTGGTCAGCGATCTGTTTCTCATGAGACCGGCAGGCGCCTCCCATGGGTGGGCATCACTGCTGAGCGGAGACTGTCCACGGCTGTCAGTTTACCAGGTGCTGACACCTGCTGTGACGTCCAGGTCCTGGTCAGACCCCCGGTCAGGTCTTCGTCAGGACCCCTCACTGTGAACGGACGGCGGTGACGCAGTGCTTAGCTGAGGGGGTATGGGGAGGTCCCATGAGGGCCAGTGCCCCTTTGTCCGGCACGTTGGAGGTAGGTGATGGCCGGCAGGGTTGACCGAGGCCTGTCCTCTGCTCCTGCTCCCCAGGTGGCGGCTGAGCACTGAGGTCGTACAGGTGAGTCAGACACAGCGCCTGCTCTTAATCCGGCAGACAGTAAGGTGACAGCCATCATCAGTGACCTGTGTGCTGTGTGCCAGGCCCTGTGCTGAGCCCGTCACATAGCTAGCTCAGTTAGGGTCCCCCTCATGTTTGCCGATACAAACATATTGCCCTCCCGATTGCTTTCCAAGCCCTATAACAAGACTAGGAAGACGTGGCAACGGGGGGCTGCTGCTCTCGAGGTGGCGCTGTTAAGGACACATCCATTCCCAAAGAACTGGAGATGGTTCACAAAAAGTACGATAAGTCATGGGGCGAATCCAGACGAAAGGAGAAAGTGGGGTGACACTGGTACAGAGCTACGCCCACGTGCTCCACCGTCTAGTTGTTGAGAGGGAGAAAGAGAAACGAAACAGACATGTGCAAGGCAGAGGGAGCCATCGACGGGGACAGACCAGGCGGAGCCCCAGCACTCCGGGCGCCGAGGGTCGAGGAGAGCGACTTCTCTCCCACGCCAGCCGCAGGGCTGGCGACTGTAACGCCCCTCAGGGGTGCCCGCTGGCACGACACCAAAGCAGAGCTTGCCGAAAGAGATTCTGTGGCTTGATGTGATCCAGAGATGGATTTCAAAACCGTTCGAGGGACTGAGACCTCTGAGCAGTTTTCCATGACTCTGATTCTCATGATAGGGCTTTTACGTAGCTGAGAAGTTCTAAAACCATGATCTGAACTCGGGTCTAGTCGCTCCGGAATCGGTGGTCCCTAGGTTAAACTGTGGTTTCCCCGCTACCTCTGAGGGCTTTCTGGACATTTCGGTATTGACTGCTATAACAAAAGTGGTCTGCTCGCTTCTTCTTCCTGAGAGCAAAGCGTGGCCACACCCTGACACAGTCGTCACTGGGTGGCTGCAGTCAACACTTAAGACCCCTCGAATGCGTCAAAGCAGAGGGCGTCTGCAGCCACGCCTGACATTTCCCTAAAGATTTCTCTGTATCGAGTCGCCCGCCCTCAGCTGACCCGTCTTTCACTAAGAAGGAAAATGAATGAACAGAAGAATAGGTGTTCTCTTCGAGGCCCATATCTGGGTGTAACCGAGTGAGAGTCCACCCTCCTGGCCGCCCACTCGCCCCGGTGTCAGGCTGTCGGGCTGCCTCGGCTCCGATTCCGTGAGGGAGCGTCAGAGCCGGGCAGGGGGCTCATCGGAGCTCGTGGTGGAAGCAGCAGGAGCGAGGAGGAGGAAAGCGGAGGCTGGAAGACGGGCCTTGCGAGTGTGAATGGACCAAGGGGCCCTCGAGAGCAGGAAGCAGCGCCGGCCAAGACGCTCACGGAAAAGCTCTTATCTAAACAGAGGTGGCCAGGCCGCTGGATCACCTCCACCATTGTCCGAGGAGCTGACCCAGAGCCTTCAGTCCCCGGACAGCCTTCCCCACTCCCCCCGCTCCATTCAGACGAGAAGTGATTTTCAGTATGGGCTCCGAGGCGTCACAAGGTCTCTCGCTGCGCAGAGTCGCCCCTCCAGAACCCCCTCGGCCTGACCCCAGGGCCACCCCGAGGGCGCAGGCCCTCTTCCTGGAGCGAAAGGAGCAGGTTCCCTCGAGTCTAAACGGTGCTCCCAACTCTGGGCCGCGTCCTGCTGGCACCCTCTCCCCGGTTTCATTGGCTTTAAGAGCATGTGAGAGGAGGGAAAG
>NW_006430460.1:2381041-2470570 GCF_000325575.1 Pteropus alecto
CGTCTGGACTGCCCCCCTGCCCCCACGCGGCCGCAGAGGAAGGGCCCCATCAGGCGCTCCTGCAGGACGGCCGCCGTAGCGGGGGCGGCCGGGCCTGCCCTCTGGCAGGCTTCCAGGTGGTCTCTCCTTCCCTTTCTTTTTTCTTAAGGACATTTTGCCGCCTCCATCTGCTCTGTAACTGCTCTGCCCTTTGTTTCCTAACGTGAAATGAATGATTCAGTATTCTTTACAAACAGATTCTAATCGCGGTTCGCGCGTGCGGTCCAATCTCATTAAACAGATAAGCGGAGTCCACACGAGAAGCCCTCACGTTTCATCATCCAGGAAAGAAAAACGGAGCGAGGGAAATTACTCTGTCTTGGGACTTTTTAGAGCTTCCAAGAGCCTTTTTTTTTTCCTCTCCCAATAAATGTCCTTTAATTATAAATCAATACATGCCTTCACTCTCAGGCAGTGGCTCAGGCTCAGACAGGCAGCCATCGGGTGCTGGGGTGCTCCGCTCACCACTGCCCACCCCCACCCACACCCAGAGGCCCTGTGTAAAGGCAGCTGCCCGCCACAAACGTTTTACCGTTCATAATAAAGCACCCCACCTTCGTCCCAGAGGAAAAAAGATTGTGACAAAAGCTGGATTTTTTCCTGTTATTTTTTAAAATGATAAAAGTCATCAGCCAGTAGAAAACCAAGAGTTCCTATAATTTTAGCATCAAAACATTTTTATGACCAAAACTAGCCAGAATTTATGTCAAAAACGTCAAGTATTCCTCTGCCCCGGCCCCCTCCACCAAAGGCCTGGACGCGTCTCACTCCTGAAAGCCAGCGTTTCGTTTCTCTCGGTGTCTGACCTCGAACCCCAGAGCGTTCTCTCTAACAGGCCACTCTGAACCAGACCCATCCCGTTAAGCGTGGCGGTAAAGGTTTAGGGGTTCGCTAGGAACAGAACCCATCCTGGGTGATGGCTGAGCTCCAGCGTGCTGCGGAGCGTTAGGAAGATCTGGGCTCCGACCTCAGGGCTGCGTGCTCCGTGAAGCTGAGCAAAGCACCTCACTGTCTGGAGTCTGTTTCCTTACGGGCGACAGGATTCGTGAACTGGCGACCGTGATACCTGCTTCACTGGGCGGCAGTGAGGACCTGCAAACTTAAATGTGTGCAGAGCCGGGCCGGGCACGTCACCTGCTCCGTGACAACTGCCTTCCCCTCAGCCGGCCAAGAGTCGGGATTTAGGAGAACAGAGATTTTGAAAGAACGGTCAGCTTACTGTCATTTATCGTCGGGTGAAAGGGGATCTTAAAAAAGAATCTATCTTAAAATCGGGATCTTAAAAAAGAATCTCTCCATCTTAAAATCGAGTCTGCAGAGTAGACCCTCTGGCATTGGGGCGGTTGTCGCACTTGCTGGAATCCTGCTGGATGACTAAGGGGTCCTGGGCGCCATGACAGGTGCTGAGAGATGGCGGTCCAGACAGGTGAGATGAAGGGCTGGGGCACCTGCCCAGCCCTCCAGGGTCTTCTCACGTGGGAGCCGCTTTAGAGAGGACACAGATGCGAGCCCTCAGCGGCCAGCGCTCGGCCAGCTGCACGCTCCCTTCGGATTCACCAGAAGCGGCCGTCTGTCCTCGAGAGAAAGGAAAGTGCCAGCTCCGCGTTTCAGGTAGGGGGAGGGGCAAGGGAAGCAAGAGGAATGAAGAAAGTCCGAAAATCAGAACTGTCCGAAGCCGACGCGAAGGACAAGCACAAGGGAACACAAAGGGTCCCTCTGGGGCACCCTGTGCCTTGTATTTCCTGCGCTGGATTTGTAAAGGTGACTGGGAGTCAAGTTCATACACCGTGGGATCATAGTGAGAGCTAATGTAAACGAACTGCAGACTGGGCATACACGGGACACGCAACACATTCTGGTTGCGTGTGATGAGGTTTTTTTTGCCAGTTTTGGAAAGAAGCTGGAACCATGTTATGGAAAAAGGGCTGAAAGTGACTTAAATCGGCACTGTGCTGATGGTGTCTGTGGGGCGTGCTGAGAAGCCTCCTCTTCCTGCGTACAAGGAGGCCCTAACCGTCGCGCATGGGTGCTGGGGTACGTGCCATGCGAGCGTCAAGTGCGCCAATTCTGAAATGAGCCAGAACGGACTGGACTCTGCCTCTGCCGTTTGCTAGCTGTTCGGCCTTGGGCGATGCAGGGAACCTCGCTACTCCTCAGTTCCCTTCTCCGTTAAATGGGAGATGAGAGTACCTACTTTTTAGGGTGCTGTACAGATCAGTGAGATGGTGTACATGAATCGCCGACCACATAGGAAATACAATCCTCGTTTGAGAAGAAGACCGCGAAGTGTGTATTATAATTACCGTAGCCTGTGCTGGTTTGCTGGCCTGCCGGGACCAGCGGTCAGCATTGTCAAGACTGCAGGTTTGACCCCAGTATTGGCTGTGCCTTTTCCTGTGGCTTTGGTCACAGACGAGCCAACTACCTATGAGTGTGACGGGAACAGGGCAAGTTCATCGCCACAGGACAGTCGAGCCATGGCGTGTAGGTCAGTAATGTCGTCTGCGTCTGCGGAGGGAGGGGACATTCCCCCATGCCAGGTCGAGAGAAGGAGCCTGGTAGTGCGGACCGGGTGGGAGGGCCCTCCGGGCGGCTCCTACTTGGAGTTAAAGAGACTGACGAATCACACGTAAGGCCCCCACTCCGTGTGCTGGCTGCATAATTGGCTGCTTTCTTTTCATTGATTTATATCAATCTCTAGCCCGAAACTAATTCGTTTCAATTCCAGGGCAATTGACAGGTACACTCTTACCCCGGAAACTGTTTTTCCCTTTCGACGGTTATAAATACCCCTGTGCTATTATACTTGGCATGCCACATGCAAATGGAGGTCGGAGACCTAAATCTCGTTAGGACAGGGACAGAGGCTTGGAGCAGAGCGAGGACAGCGTGGAGCTGGAGCTGATAACAGCGGCCTTGTCCAGAACAGTCCCTGGGAGCTTTCTTATCTCCCTGTGGCAGGAGGTGCTGCGGGCTTCCTGTGCGAAATCAGGGGCGAACGCTGCTTTCCTCTTGTTGTTCGGCTTCCTCCCCCCTCAAGACGGTTCCCAGCACAGTGATTATCTCTGCATCTTCAAACATGGCGCAATCTACTTCCTTAAGAGCTTGATGTATTCTTAAGGCGAGGCGCGCTCCCCTCCCCCTAAATCTCTTTTCAAGTGCTGTTATATGGTCAGGCTCCTAAATGATTCTATTTTTATGGTTCCAATTACAAAGAGGGAAAAACTAACAGTCCCCAAATTAGAAAACAGCCACAGACTCTGTCCTCTTCACTGGGAGGACCGCGGGTCATCTAGCCTATAGTTTCCATACACGGGCTGGTGCCCAGCAGCCACGGCCCTTTGGCCTACAGGTGGGCTGGGGTCAGAGGTCGACAGTCCCGAGTGACCTCGGAGAGCAGACTGCATTTCCCGCGGGAAACGCCTCGACTTGCTTCCCTCTGACATATTTCTTTGCATTTCCTAAAGATCAGGAGTATAAAACTAAGATTTTTGTCCAAGGCTCCTCTGATCTTTTCCATTTCTTTGAGGAGAAAAAGAATGAAATTAAAGGCTTCTCTTCCAGAATTTCAGCTGTTTGATGTCACAATACCAAGTACACATGCGAATGTCTAATGTATACGAGCCATAAACTCCCACCCACCTCTAATGTATGTGTGCATGAGATATACTGATACACATGTACTGAGTGTGTGTGGAAGCCGTGAGGGCAAATATTGGTTTAAGGTATGGGTATTATGGCCTAGACAATGGAGAATAACTAATAATGAGAAATAGGGCAAAATGGCTTTTATCGTGATTTTAAAACTTCATCATTAAAGTGTCTCAAGGAAGAAAGAGTATAATTTCCCTTGGGTTGAATTTTCTCTACTAATCAATAGAGTTCAAATGTTTTCTTTTTTTTACTGTATGATTATAAGAATAGCTAGTAGAAATCACAGAAATTCCTTAAGGAGTGGTCACTTCATAGTCATTCTTTTTTTTTTTCCTTTTAATTTTAAATCTTACAATCTAATTGTAAAAACAGGTATTTTAAAAACGTTTAGGGGAAACTGATATATGGGCTGATATATGGGCTAATTCCATTAGGTACAATAATGGCATTTTTGTTATGTTAGAAAATATGCATTTTTGTTATGTTAGAAAATATGCATATTTTTTAGAGATATGCACTGGATATACAGGGCAAAATCGACATGATGCCTGGGATTTGCTTTAAAATACTTCACAAAAGAAAAAAACAAAAAGGTATACAGTATAGATGAAACAAATATGGCAAGATCTGGAAAACTGTTAGATCTGGGTGGTGGGCATATGGGGGTTTATGACACTATGTCTATTGGTATGTGTGAACACAATAAATTATTAGAACAGGTGAAAACTTGTTTCTTACTAGAAACACCACATCAGTACCCCACGCCTGTGTGTGTGCTTCCACACGTTGATGGAGTGCCAGTTACCCACTCGGCCCTTGCTGAGCTGTGAGGACAGCTACTCCACAGATGTGGCCCCTGTCCCCCTGTGGCTGCCAGCCCAGCGGGGCCTTGGGAGCATTAAATGCAAACTTAGAGAGTGGGGATGCTACGGGGGAGGGCCTAATGGGGTGTGCGCCCGGAAGGGGAGACTTGGCGAAGGCCACGTGGTTTCCAGGCCTGGGAGGAGAGGGACGAGCGCGGAGCTGCCTGCGACCCACTCGGCACTTTCCGACTTCCCTTTGCCTCGCGCCCCCCATCTTTCCGCCCTCCCCTCGGCTGCTTAAGCTCAACCCCTCCTTCTTTCTGCGTACTGGGCTTTAAAGTTTCTCTCGGTTTCAAAATCTACAGAATCTGCCCAAGACACGCATAAATTAGAACCAGCAAGCTTTCTGCTCACCACAAATTCTAGTCCAGAAGGTTCCAATACAAAATGCTTCAAAGAAATGGTCTCATGCATGTCAGCATAAAAATCAGCACATAAGGTAATCAGGTTGGGGAGAGATGGCTGAGGGTGGCTGCAGGGGCCGAAGCCGGGCTCCCGTGGGCACCCGTCCTTCCTCACCTGCTCAGGCTGACAGCCCACAGACACGTGTTTGAGGCACCTAAAACATTTCTCTGTATACGTGCACTGCGTCTCAAAGAAATCCATATTTAAATCTCAAGGAGTGTTTTAAGGGAGAGTTTGTCAAGGCTCACGGAGTGGTTCCGATCGCGAGAGCAATGAGGGTCTGCAGTGACCATAAGCTGCTTAGAGAAGGCCAGGCTGCGGTGTGGGGGGGGTGACCAGTGGGTGGTGACTGAATGCACGATGGTGGCGGGCTCGGGGCACATACGGCATGCAGGAAGATACAGGGAAAACAATTCCTTACTTTTCTATGGCATCTGTAATTCACAAACCCTAAGTGAATTAAATCGTGTAATGCTTATATAATCCTGTGAGATTAACAAGGCAGACATGTTTTTATTCTTATTTTTTAGAAGAGAAAACTTGTCATATGACTAGGAAAAGTCAGGGCGGGACCTGTGTCCCCTCTGACTCCTGGTCCGGTACTCTTTGAACTAATCATCGAACTGTAGCCTGACTGGACTATGGTTTCTGTGGGGTTCAGGTTGGAAGAGCAGGCAGGGAAATGGCCCGTGGATGGCCTGGACTATCAGACAAGAAAGCCCGGGCTTCCCTCAATCCAGTAGCTGAAGGTGTGGGAGCAAAAGGGACTGGTTTAGCCGCTGCCTGGTGGGTGCTGGACACCACCGCATTGCCCAGGCCGGAGTGGACTTAAGTGTCTTTTTTGATGTCAGGATTTTTTATTCATGTAGAACACAGGATACTTAAGATATAACAAATGATCAGCAAATATTTACACCCATGACTTGAGTAGTAAACCATGTGAAAACAGAAGCTTGATAACATGTATCTGAGAATACGCTGTCTTCCAGATATAGGTCAAAATATCTCTTTAAAATGGTACTTGGGTAGCTAGTCTAACATAACAAGAGAGATTTTGAGGACTTTTAGAAACAAAAAAGATCTTAAAAGATAAATGACTTTGACACCCTTATTTTATAATTAAACACTTGAGGCCCGAGAGGTTAAAGAGCTTGCCGTGATAGCCCAAAACTCAAAAAGAAACAGACTGAATTTAAGAACTGCTCACTGATGTGTTTCCATATACATTTAATTAGCCCTGGAAAAAATGAGCTTCCTAATGGAATAATGGAATATTCTGATTAAAAGCTGGCCTTTCATAGATGTGAAATGCTATTATTTCCTCGAGGTTTCCATTCATTAACAGACCGTTTTTTTCTGTTTGCATGTTTCCTCCACTAGGAACTAATTAAAATCTATATGTCAAATTTTCTAATTGATGCATTTTTATTTCATATTTAACATTTAGAACAGGAAGGATATATAGGATACGCTGGTAGGCTTTTTTTTTTTCAGATCAGGCAAAATATATTTGTTATTTTTAAGTTTGGAGGATGGATATTGGGGAAAAAGATCGAAGGAAAAGAAGAAAATGTGTGACTTTGTCATCCGAAAGCCTACGCAATGATTTTCATCTCTCCTGTCACATAGGCTGGCCCACGCTGCAAAGCAACATAATGACGACTGACTTTCTTTTTAAAAATAGGTATGACATTTGCTCCAATAATGAAGAGTCCTTTTTGCTGGATCCTGAGAGCAACACAGGAAACAGAATCGAGAGCATCACTCAGCGCACGGCAATCATAGAAGGAAAGAATAAGGTATTCTTTGTAAAAATAAGCATCGGGATATTTGTTCTCAAAACATGTGCAAAGCTCCCAAGTCTGGGGTTATTAGAACTAGATGTAATTCAAATGCTCATTCAAAAATTCAGAGAGAAGACAGTTTCTGAGCTGCGTCTTCATGGAGAGACGCACCAAGACCACTCAGATAGCGGTGTCCCCCGCTGACCGCCAGTTCCGAAGTAATGAGGACTCAGTCCTAATGGAAAAGGTGGAACTGCCTCTTGAACATGGCACTGGAACACGCCTGTGGCTGTCAGCCCCGGCTGCGTGTTAGTGTGCTCTCCCAATCACTGCTATATCTGAACCTCTTCTTTGAGCTAACAGCTGCCTGGGAGCTTCTAGCACGTAACCAGGATTGACAGTCACTGCCACACGAAAGTGGGATGGTGACAAGCAAAAGCTAGTACAAGACTTAAGGCTAAAGTGAAACGTGTCCGTGGCACACGCTGTCTTGTTTTCCCTGTCTTTGCAAGGGCAAAGCCTGACTACACTGAGGTGCACAAACACACACAGTATCTCCAGATTCCCTGACCTATGATATGCAAATCAAAACCACAAGAAGATACCTCACGCCTGTCAGAAGGGCTATTATCAAAAAGACAGGACATAAGTGTTGGCGAGGACGTGGAGAAAAGGGAGCCCTCGTGCACTGCTGGTAGGAATGTAAAATGGGGCGGCCACTGTGGAAAACAGGATGGAGGGTCTCGAAAAATTAAAGACAGAATGACTGTATGACCCAGCAATCCCACCTCTGGGTATTTATTTGAAGAAAATGAAAACACAGACTCAAAAAGACATAGGCATCCCTCTGTCCAATGCAGCATTATTTTACAGTAGCCAAGACATGGTAACAACCCAAGTGTCCATCCGTGGATAAAGAAATGGTGCGTATACACAAAAGAATATTATTCAGTCTTAAAAAAGAATGAAATCTTGCCGTTTTTGACAACACGGATGGACCCTGAGGGCATTCTACTAAGTGAAATAAGCCAGACAGAGAAAGACAGATACCATCTGATCTCAGCCAGTACGCAGAATCCAAAAAAAAAAAAAAAGTCAAGCTCGTGGATGCAGAGAACAGAGTGGTGGCTGCCAGAGGCAGAGCGTGCGGGGGCGGGCGAAGCGGGGAAGGGGCGTCAAACGGTATGATCTCCAGTTACAAAGTCAGTAAGTCCTGGGATGCACTGCACAGCATGGGGAATACGGTCAGGAGCAATGCTGCATGGCACACTTTAAGCTGCTTAGAGAACAGATCTTAAAAGTTATGATCACGAGAAAAAAAGTGTGTAACTAAATATGGTGACCAGTGTTAACTAGAGTTATAATGGTGATCATTTTGTAACATATACAAATATCAAATCGTTATGTTGCACACCTGAAACTCATAATGTTATATGCCAATTACACCTCAAAAAAAAAAAAAACACAGAGACTTCTAACTTGCCCCCCCCATCCCAACAGAATCAGGGTCTAACAGGTGTCTTTTCTGCCTCCACTGTGCTCATCCTTCTCTACTTTCCTAACCCCTACTGAGCCTCAGCAAAGCTGACGTCTTATGGACCAGGCAAATCTTGGTGGATCTAAGACCTGGAGACATTTTTTTCTGTTGAATTAGTGGAAAACATACTGAAAAATATGCTATTATCAGACACAGGGTAGTGATGCTTTAAAAAGGAAAAACATATCAGATAAGCCCTTTCTGAAACATCTGTTTACACGTGCATGTCTCGATTTGGAGTAGTCTGTTAATATGGATGCTTCTGCCTGAGTGTGGTTATGCTTATGTTATCTATTTATTCGGCTGTATTCTTTGCATTTGAAGGTGACAGAGTAGATGGCATCATTCTCCGTGCAGGATTTAACAATAACAACAAATAACATCTAAATTCTTCATCACGTTAAACTTTTCGGCATATGCTAATATCGACATCATTCTTTGGCTGGTCAGAGTGGTGCGGTTACCTCCATTTTAAAGATAAAAACTGGGATGATTAGACAGTTAGCTCAAAGAAGCAAACGAGAAAGTTTTCCTATTCCAAAACCCAGTGCTGTGCCAGCTAAGCCCATAGAGAAATTAACTGAAACGGTGATGGCTGGCATGATCGTATCAGCAATCACTTGTCAAGGATTTAGGAAACGTTTTTACAACTAGCAGTTGCTGTAAGTAGTTTATGGTTTTTTTTCTCTAATACAAACGAACAATAGTTTAAGACATTCCGTGATGCGTAGCTATTGATGGGAGAGCAGCTTAATGAAATATTTAGCAAAGAGGAAATTCTATAAACTTTAAAGTTTAATTTGAGTGATGACACATTTTTTTTTAAACAGGAATTTGCCTCAGAATAGAAGTCAAGTTAGTTGTCACAAAGTACTAGAAAATCTCAAGATGCCATTGATTGTGTCAATTCATTTTGCCTCTTCCTGGCCATAATTGCTGGATATTAAAACAAGAATTTATGAGCTCAATTTCTGTGGTAGCGTCTAGTCCTATTTTGGTATCCTAGCCACAGAAATACACAATAGAAAAGAAAATGGAAAATGAAAAAGTTAATTGAGGTTTCTGATGAGCCTGAACCATGAAGGAGCAACCTGATTTTTGTGCTGAATACCTGTTTAAGAACCAGTGGGCGGAGAGTAACAAAACCTGGCAACATGAAGGAACTTCCAGATCTCTCCCGGGCAGGCGTGAAACATATTTACTGACTTGCAATTCTGTAGTTACACAGAGGTTTAACTCTCCATCTCTTGAACACAGCTGGCACTTGTACCGCCCCATAGCAGTCTAGAGCAGTGGGATCAAGCTCTGCCACTTCCTATGCTGCATAACCACATACGAATCAGTTCACCTCTCTGAGCCTGAGTTCTCTCCTCCAAAAATATGCAGCTAATAACATTTTTCCTATCTAATTTGCCTATCGTTACAAAGATGATTGTCATATAGACCCTAATGCAATTCTCCGAATTGACTGAGATCACATACGATGAAGACCATTTGTTAAACAAGTATAAGCGATGAAAAACACTTAATACGCTTTGTAAACAGTTGCTCTACGTGTATGTCTGTATACAGATATATAACGTCCTATTAGCAGCTGTAACTGTAACACATTAGACTTTAAATTATTAATTTCACGTCCTAAACTTAGAAGAATTTACTTCTTTTACTTTCAGCATCTATTAATGTACCTACCTTTCTGTGTGTCTAAAAAAATTTACCTTTCATATGATGATGACAGATGGAAGTTTGGCTATTTCAGAATGATTTGCATGGGTCTTTTCTTTACAATTAAAATCGCTTTATGTTCTGTACATTTTTAGTCCCAATTTAAGACTATAACACCCAGTTTCCCTCCAGGCACATGGCTGGCATACCCAGCAGCACCACCCACAGACCAGGGGACAGAAAGCCCACTGGGGCATCTGCTGGATTTCAGGGGCTTGCGGGTTTTTTTGTGGTTTTTTTGTTTGTTTGTTTGTTTCTTTGCTTCATTGTTTTATTTTGTTTCATGTAATTCAAGGAAGAGCACAGAGGACAATATAATTCAGTTTCCTTACTGGCAAGTTTTGGCCTAGATTGTGAAAAGTGAGTCATCAATGGAGTCGTTAATAGCAAACGTGGTGTTTCACTCTGTTTAAATGGGGCGGCCAGACTACTGGGTCTGGAGGTATGGAACGGGAAGTAGAAAAGGCCCTGTGTGAGGAAAAACACACAGGAAATATGTCTTACAGCATTAATTCTGTGAGGCTGGAGAATCCTGACAATTTTGACATTTTAGCAACGTTTCCATTGAAATCATTTTGAGGTACTTTGGGAAGTATACTGTACGAGGCAGTCGAAGACAGGAGCGTCAATGCCCGACCACAGAATTACAGCTTGTGTTTCGTTTCCCGCATACTCCCTAATTTTTTTCTATTTCTCATGTTCTATTTTTCCATCACCTGGTTCAAATGTGCCACCCTAGGTTAATTTTATTTCTTCCTGAGACACTTAAAAGGAAACTATATTAGAAACATCCCGAGATTACAATCACTGTTCTATATATAGGCTTTTTCTACAAGCTGATGCTGGAAATTAAGCTGAATTACACATCATGCCATCTATTCTATTCCATGAGGTTCAAATCATATTGTAGTGGTGAATTACTAATACTGAGCAGAAAGGGAGGAAGGAAGGCATATGAATAACTTCCAAACTTACAGTACCTGACGACGGTTTGCATCAGTGTTCCTGAGTCATACAAATAAACCAGGGAATGGACTTTGACAGTCTGTTTCTTATATCTAAATCGTTGAGGTCCTGGCAGGACAAGTAGAGGCACTTGTGGGTTCAGAGCTAAGGTAAAATTGTGGCAAATGAAAACTGATCATAGAAACGACACAAGCATAAATCTTTGAGAATTTCTTTTAGTGAACCTTATGAAATAAATGATTATAATTTCAAGCACTTGTTGCAACTCGAATTCTTGGCACTTCCTCTTACTAAGTATTAAGTTGGTATTTGGTATCCAACTGTTAAGCTATTTTTATTTTTTTTTTTCCTCCCTTGAAACAATAATATTTGGTTATGATTTGGATTTGTCCCTTTAATTCAGAAGACTCCTATACTGAGTCTTACCGTCCTATATTCACCTACGGCTCACACTTGAGCTCCTTTTTCTGACTCTGTAAAGTTTATACTTCAATGGTCAGACTGTTTTTCATGAAAATGTTTTCATTTATAATTTAAAAATATATTCTCTGGAAAAAGAGAAGTACTCTAGACATCAGATAAGTTTTAATAAAGTTGATCATAGGATATAAGTTTCATCTTCTTTCTAAATTTTCTTCTTTAATTATAACTTTTCATTCATCAATCATATTTTCAAACCATACACACCATATCCATTGAAAACCAGCTTGCAGCTTGTATACTATACTAAGAAAGAAACTCGAATTTCTGTACACGGTAGCGTTTAGCTTATGTGCCCTATCCGGGCTGACTCAAGGAGGTATTCTCGAGGAAAAACCCAATTCAAGGACTAGACAGAACTCTACCGAGAGAGCTGAGCTATTACCTGTAAGGAGTTTTAAGGCAAGATGCAGGTTATGGAGAGAGTTAGGAGCAGAGGCGCTGGAGTCCGATGACCCAGGTCTGTCTGTGCTACTGCGAATCTGTGCGTGAGTCACTTAACCTCCGTGACCTCAGCTGCTGCTTCTGCAGAACAGGGTCACACACCCACGCCCGAGGGCCCAGGGAGGATTAAACGAGATAATGCCTGCACACTATCTGGTGCACAGCAAGGGGCACAAAAAGGGACCCAGAACCAAAGAAACAGTATAAACCCCGATCTGTGTCATGTTCTAGTTCAATGGTAACAGAAACTTTGGAGAGGTGAGTTCTGGCAGGCTGACTGTGAGGGAGGTGTTTGTTTTGGAAGGGATCACTCGGGCAGAATGAGACTCAAATGCCTTCCTGTCTCCACGGATCACCGGGAGGCCTGATTCATTTCTCTCCCAGGCACCCTGACTCCATTCTGAGCACAGACAGCTTCGGAGCTATCCGACTGTGCTGGAGTCTCGTAAAATGGCTGTAGCCACCCCCAGACAGCCCGCGCAGGTCCCCAGTATGGCAGATGTGTACATCTGATGACTTTCTTTTGCGTGGGACCCAGTTCTTGTTCTCAGGTGCTCTGAGTTCAGTGAAACCAAGATAATTTTTAATAGGAATCCAAACAACTTCCAGATTCAGGGCCCCGCCGTCCGGAACGTCAGACAGTCTGAAGCCAAGCAGAAGGGAGTTTCTCACCTGCTTCTCGAGCAACACTAAATCTGAGGATCTAAATAAGGTTCTGCGGAAGCTCCTTAGGAAAACACTGGCGAGCTAACGCCGTCAGAACGGCAGTGCTCAGCAGAGAGGCGAGCGGCAACAGGGGCCGGCAGCCTGGCCGTGTGCTCCCGGAGTGCGAACCTGTCGCACGCTGGGTGAGGTGTCTCAGCCCAGGCTTCCCGAGACGGAACAGGCAGAGCCTTAGTGTGTCCCTCCAGCTGCCACCAGCTAACACTGCCTTTCACGCTGCCACCTACGAGCTTCTCTCTTGCTTTCGTTTTCTCCCATGACTTGAGTGGTAGGTGCAGGACTTCAAAGGAAGTGGCTATCCAGAATTTGTTTTTATTTCTCACCTCTTATAAAGATTAATAATCAAAGCAGAGAGACCTCTGAGCTCTCCTCCAGACTCTTCACTGTTGATTTGCCTTTGTGTGTGTGTTGCTCCTCAAAAGAAGGATAACACTTGATCTTTGAGTAGAGACATCTTCTCTATCAACTTAAAGTAGTCCCTCGAGGTTAAGAACACAGATTGTGTCATATTCATGTCTGTGCCTTCAAACATCTGGGCAATGCCTCGATAAACACTCAGTAAATGTCTGCTAAATTAAATTTAAAATGCCACATATTGCAGACACTTTCATTTCCAATAATTTCAATAATACACAGAGGATCAATGGGCAGTATAATTAAACAGATCCAACAAACAGAAGAGGAAGCATCTTGTAATATTCACCAACCACAGCAAAAATGACAGAATTTGGAGCAATGGACTGGCTGGCTAAAATAAGTAGGAGCATATTTTTAGTCTTCCTGATCTGTAGAATAAACACAGCAGTACTTTCATTTATTGAATGGGATGTGAGAACGTAAGTGTCTGGCATATGACTGAGCAGCTCAGAAGAATGTTCGGACCCTCTGCAGATTTGCGTTCACCATCTTAGAAAGTCCAGTCACATTTCAGCCTGTGTGTTACTTTAGTCTGCACGTCACTCAATCATTATACTTCACTGGCACAGCCTCTGCGATTTCAAAGCCTGCGACCAGTTACTCGTGTCCTAGGAGATAGGCTGCAACAATTTATAAATAACTAGATCAACATTTTTTTTTGTAATTTTAAATATGAAAACCTTACTAGCTTTTTCTTTTTTTTCTTTTTTCTTTTTACATACAGTATGTACTACTTTTTTTGCAAGGTTGAATTGAATTTTAAAACTCAATAATTTTTCTGTATTGCTAACTTTTGTCTTAAAAAAAAAAAGACAGTAAAATGCGAGCCGTTAAGCTATATCTGTTTTGTTACTTCTTGAGACATCACAGTTTGAAAAAGTGCTTTCAAGGTCACACAAATTTGACTCCTAGTGTTTCTTTAGGGGCTAATTTCTCAAATAGCAGCACTAAAATCTAGTGAAACGATATTGTGTTAATTCATAACTTACACCCTCATTTCCTAGATCAGGAATGGACAGACTGAGAAATTCAGTAACTCACAAACACATGCAACAGTCATAGTCAGGAGTTTCTGGCCTCTGTCAGCATCATCGGGGCTGCAATGCCACGTTCTTTGAGCACATAAAAGAAATAGTTCGGCCAACCTTCCTCTCTGTCCTTGCTCACCTAACACGCCCATTGTAGAACCAACCAGCAAAGGCTCCTGTCCCCAAAGTGCATCCACGACCTCAGGTCAGCCAAACAAAAGATGGGCTCGGCCTCACCTGTCCTCACTGATGCAGAACTGCCCACCTCACAGAGTAGGACGTGCAGTCCCGCATCCCAGCTTCAGGTCTGTAATTGTCACGCCAGCAGCACGAGATAAATAAGCCTGAAACCCTCATGCGAGTCGGATGTCACAGCCCCCGGTCCCCTGAGGACCTGCTTTCCTGTTATTTTTCCATTCTTGCTGGGGCTCGGCACGGAGAGAGCTTCTGGTAACCACCACCCATGCGGTACGAGCTTTGCTGAATGAATGGGATGTCTGAATGGCTCTGACCCTCAGGAGGAACTCTGGGATGTTCAAATAGCTCTTGGTCCTATCGCTAGCTAAAATGTCCCTTACTTTTGCAGACGGCTAGCACCTTGGTCGTGGCTGAGTCCAGAATTCCTGGAATCTACACTTGCATGGCTTCCAATAAAGTGGGAACAGTGAAGAGGAACATAAACTTTTATGTCACAGGTAAGTCACACGCCCTATGGCCACCAAGACAGCCTGGGGACTTCGGCCCCTCTTCAAATCTTGATCACTTTATAGATTGAGTGACTTTTATTTAAAAAAACAAACACTGTTCCATGGAACTGTTACACTTCGAGTTCCTTCATCCTTTGCTCGCGGGAATGGTCTTCTACATCACTGAGTCTCCCAGAGAGTGACTTCTCTGAATTCTCTCTCAGAGCCATTCGTGCATGTCCAGGCTGGGCTGTGAATGTGGGAGCTGGTCATGCTCATGTTTTGACTCCCGTCAGCACTTACTTAGGACAGGGTCTGGCACACAACAGTTGTTCAATAATAATCAAGGAAACGAATTATAATACATGTGATGACTTTCCATTTTTAACCAAGAAGCTAATGGTTTCACAACTTCATTTCACCATTTTGGGAAATGAGGCCACAAAGACCTGGACCTGAACTTCACTGACGATAATTAACAGGCTAATTTTTGGTAACATTTAAGAATTTTTAGCTTTAAATATGACAGTCTCTGCAAGTCTTAAAACTTTCAAGGTACACAAATGGCACTCTCTGTGTCCCTCCGTGGGTACAGGAAGGAAGTAAGTAGCTCAAAGTATAAAAACAATTGCCTGGCTCCACACTCCCCCAGTTTCTGAGGAAACCTGGGCGGTTTGCCAACACTCTGGAAACTTCGCTCTGTGTGGGGCAGGCTGTGGCAGCTGCCTGGAGCGCTCCAGAAAGAAGCAGGCAGGTCCAGTGCTGGGAGACGCGTGGGCTTTCAGGTCACAGGGAGGCTTCTGGCAAGCAGGCCACGCCTCCGAGGAGCTGTGCTGTGGGTGACACCCTGAGTGGATTCTCAGAGTGTCAGAGCTGGAAGGGATGTGAGAGGCACACAGCAGAGCCACCCTGGACATCAGTCCGTCCTCCCACGTCTGAGACATGGGCAGGAAACCAAGTCTGCATTCACTCCGAGCAGCAAAGCCCTTCACTTCGAGAAGGCTGTAGAGAGCCATTTCACAGGGGCTGCTTCTCAGGTGACGCAGACGGACGAGGCACAGACATGTGTGCTGTCCTGTGTATGTGGCCGAGAACGGGGTGCCATCCGAACCCGCGCCCGTCTGTGTGGTTTAGGGCCCAGAACACTGAGTGATCCCGCTCCGTTCTGAACAGTCACCGGCTGACACGGTGAGCTCGGCTCTGTGCCGGGCCCGTGGGGACAGCAGCGAGGTCCTGTCTTCCTGGGGACGTGGTTTTAACACCAAGGAAACGAAGAAGAAGGTTAAATGACACAGATGCTAGTATTGAAAGGCATGTGCAGAAGTAACGTGACAGCCGAATCACCGACGTAAGCCAGCGCTGTCCGACAAAAATATAACGTGAGCCACGTCCATCATTTAAAGTTTTCTAGTATCCAGAGTTTTAAAAAGTAAAAAGAAAAACATGAAATTAATTTTATTTCACCCATTATAGCTAAAATATTATCATTTCAACATGTCATCGATATTTTTTAAAATATCAGACTGCTTCGGTTTTTAAATTTTAAATTCATTAAAATAAAATGGACTGAAATCCAGTACTACGGTCGCACTAGCCGCACCTGACGTGCTCGACAGCCACGTGCATCGTCCAGCGTGGCTCTGGGCCTTTGAGAAGGAAGCAGGGCCGGCGGGGACCCTGGGTGTGAGGAGGGGCCACACCCTGTGAGCGGTTCGGATGTCAGCAGAGCCAAGGCCAGAGCACCAGTGGAGGCCCCCAAACCAAGCACCGCATCACCTGCAAGTTCCAAACCCAGCGAACGAGCTGTTAGATGTGTTTGGTCTCTGGGGACAAATACACCTTCACGGTGACCCGAAAGGTGAGGCCCAGATGTGGAATCCCGGGGCCCCTCAGCGTTCCACGGCAGAGGGTGGCAGTGCCTGGAGATGTGGATGGAGCGCACCCTGGTGCCTCGGGGGCCGGCCTGCTCGCCAGAAGTCCCCCTGCGACCTGACAGCCCACGCGTCTCCCAGCACTGGACTCACCTATCTTCCCTTCCCGTTCCCGGCTCCATCCCACCCCGAGGGGTGCCATGCACCCATGTGTATGGTCTCCCCAGCCGTCATGTCCAACCCACAGCGCTCACGAACAGTCCTCCCAGGGACGCAGAAGTGTCGTGCTCAGCGACAAGGGGTCAGACCTCGGAGGACAGACGCGTGGAGAGACAGGAGACCTGAGACAGTCTGCAGACGGACTTGGGGACTCTGGTGCCCAGCACTAACCGCAGCACCAGCGTCCAGCCCGTCCAGCCCACCGGGTCCATCCTTGCTGTGTTGTACACCTGCACCTGGCCTTGCTGCTGCCGCACGGCCCCAGCTGGCAGAGCCGATGGCCAGCTGGACTCAATGTCCCCCCCACCTCCCGCTGCTTTATACAGTTAAGGACCTGGAATGAATGGCGGAAACCTTGCTAGACCCCAGGGGTTGTCCCCAGAAAGGAGCAGTGAGAATTCAACGCAAACATGTGGACTCGAAGCTCACGCCTTTTTTCCTCTAGAAATTCAAGAGCCTGAATCTTAAAACGGCGCACGAATTCAGCCAGCCAAGCCCCCACTGCCCGCCACAGATGCCTCTGAATTCTTCTCTACCCGGCCTGAAAAGTTCTAGTTTTGCTTCATGATAAATCTTTCGCTTACATTATTTCTAAACCGATTATTATCTTTTTCTTACTCAAATTTTTGTCACGAGATTTACTCTCACTAGAGATGAGCCCGAACACTCTTCCGAACGTTGCACCCTACGTGTCTGTTTTCTGAAAAATGAGCGTGTATGTGCTCAGTTATACGTGGCCTAGTGCGGGCAGTGCTTTAAAAGATCCACCTAAAATGTCACCGCTTTAAGCCCAGATCTAGATTTGGATCTTTACGGATCCGCATTTCAATCATGCTGCCCCGCCTTGACATACGGTACTTGGAGGTGCTTTCCAGACTCATGGAAGCTGGTTAGCCGTGGCCCCCGGAATCCCACCATGGCTGCGCCTCTGAACTCTGCCATCGCCTACACTTGGAAAAGCAAAACTTCCTCGTAGCCGCTCACTTTCCTTTTAGAGAACGTTACTTCCGTTCTTCAGGAGGAGAGAAGCCTTCTCTATTTCCACCTGACAAGTGGGACGCCTTTCGTCCTTGTCATTTCTATGCCTGCCTCTTTCATGAACTGCGTGCACGTGCGACCAGTCAAGTGAAACCGTCTAGGCGTAGGGGGAAGCACTCTCCTGACGCCGCGTGAGCTGCCACGCGTGTGGAACGTGTCAGATGGATGAGGGTGCGTGGGTGCTGGCGGTGCCGCACTGACTCTGCGAGACGCTGAAGTGTGGGAAGCTCTCTTGTGTTCACTCGGAGAGTCAGAAGGCAATTCTTTCTTGGGTCTGTTTTTGTACTCAGGCTAAAAAAAAAAAAATCAACGTGAATTAAAGGGAAAAGTCCCTCTGGATTCATTAACTCGTTTAGGACATTTTATTTATCGTCTTCCATGGAGTGACCCTGAGAAGACATCGTCGTTTGTAAGAGGCTGTCGCATGATGACAGACGCGGAATTTGCCTCGGCAACAGTGTCCCCCGTGTGAGAAACAGACCTCGAAACCTGTTCGGGTCTTGTCCTTCCCCTGGGTGTGCGCTGCGCTGTGCTGGCACTCGGCATGACGATGGGTGTGTTAGCAATTACTGAGGGTGAGACAGGAACAGCGCTGCCTTATCTCCCTGGTTTCCCAGTGCCACTAAATGCATTTTATTTTGAGATTCCTGGTGGTGCTTGGCAAAGATAAACAAAATCTTCCATCAGGAAACCTGTGAGCTATTTCCACAGGAAGTTTCAAATCACTAAAGTAAATAGAAACTCTCTACATGATCTTGGTGGTGTTGCTTGGGCTCCCTTGGGCTCTAGTACCAGGATGAGACCTCGTAAATGGAGTCTGTGGTCTTTCAAGAAATGCCCTGATTGCTACCAGTGCACAATACTTCTGTTCCAGTATCTGTGTGAAAGGTGATGGCTGGCGTTTTAATCCTGTGCTTGGAAAATGTCCCAAATATAAAAAGATGCTGAATTAGAGGGGCTATTTCTGACACCTTATTGTTATGTTAAAAACGACTGTCAGCGGCTTCTGCATCTTCTGGCACATTCTTAAATTTTCTTTTTAAAAGCAGGAAAGCCTCCACTGGCCTCCTCTCTCTCCAGCCACTGACAGCCCCAGAAGCCACTGTCACCCCCGCTCCCAGGTTTCAAATGAATACTTTGGCATTTCTTCAGACGTGACACTTTATAATAAAGCCAAAGCCCAGAAAAATCAGAAAAACAAGCAAAGTGAGATTTAGGAAAGAGTTGATGCGATATCTAATTTTGGACTATTGTCCCCTGAAGGTTTAAAGGTTTCTTTATAGCTTTGTGCGCAAAGGATAATAATAATAGCATAACACAGCGCTTTTCATCTTCAAAGTACTTTGTAAAATGTTGGCCCAAATTCTTTGCTCAAATACAGATACACCACGAGTAACAAGCGACGCGAGGGGTTTGAGAGCAGGTCAGTTCAGGGCCAGCGGCCAATGGTTTTTTTAAATCCCCTGGTGAAATGGTCCAGAATGACAAGGCAAGTCCCATGCGGAAGCCAAACGGTGGCCCAGGGGGAGAAGGCGGCGGAGCGGGGCTCGGGAGGGGTCGCCAGAGGCCCTGAGGAGATGGGATGAAGGTTAGCCAGGGAGGGACGTCAGAGGAGATGGCTTTTGATGACAGTCACATTCAGAAAATGTTTAATAAGCTTTGGGGAGTAAATCTGATTTTGGAAATGATCCCCGCCGCCCGCCATTGCCCCCACGTTGGGATCCGCAGCTCTTCTGGGTTAGTTGTCTGCATTTCCAGAAGGAACTTCGCTCTCTTCTGTCTGAGTGGATCGGTCACCGTGAAAGGGGGCCTGAGCAGGGACGCTGGCCCTTCTCCGTCCCCTCCGCCCTCTGGCTCGGCAGAAGGCAGGGACAGTGGAGAGAGAGCACGGGAGGCGGATGCTGTCAACCCGGCTGCAGGAGACTGGGGGGACTGGTTGCTTTTTTCTAGGAAAGCCGAGGGTTAAGGTGGCGTCTGCTGGCACGACCCACGGCCCCCGGTGTGCCCCTGGGACTGCTTGCTCTCACGTGTTCACCTCGGGTTTTCAGCACAAATCGCTGTTATTACTTCGCTGTTTTGCCCGTTTTTAGCGGTGGTAGCTCTGTACGTGATAAAGGAGTGGGGAACGTGGTTATCGTCCCAAGTCGTAAAACAAATTCCACTCTAAAGAGCCATTCTGGGCGAGTAAGGAAAACGTCCACCGGACTAACTGCCCCGGTCGGCGCTTCCTGCCCCGCGGGAGGGGCTGAGCGGGGTCCCGCCTGCTGCCTTCTATCGGGTCCCCTCAAACAGTAAGATCAGTCGTCACCCTTCCGAGGCCGGTGCCGCGAGAACTCAAGTAGGAACGGTTCTTTAGATCCGACTGCCTCCGGGTGACACGCCGGTTTTTCTATGAACTCATGTTCTTTCTTCTTCTTTTACAGATGTGCCGAACGGATTCCACGTTACGCTGGAGAAGATGCCCACGGAGGGAGAGGACCTGAGACTGTCGTGCACGGTGAACCGGTTCTTGTACGGAAACGTCACGTGGATCCTGCTGCGGACGGTCGGCAACCGAACCGTGTGGCACAGCATCAGCAAGCAGAATCAGGCCGTCATGACGGCCTTCTCCATCACCCTTGACCTCGTCATCAGGAACGTGTCCCTGGAAGCTTCAGGCACCTATGCCTGCAGAGCCAGGAACATATTCACAGGGGAAGAAATCCTTCAGAAGAAAGAAGTTACAATCAGAGGTGAGCACTGCAACAAAAAGGCTGTTTTCTCTCGGATGTCCAAATTTAAGAGCACCAGGAGTGATTGTACCACACAAAGTAATGTCAAACATTAAAGGACTCACTCAGAAGTAACAGTTGTCTCATATCATCTTGATTTATTGTCACTGTTGCTAATTTTCCGGCCCAGAGGAGATGCTCCTCCCAAAATGAGTTTGGAGATGACAGAGTAATAATGAGCCCCAGGCCCGCGCCGGCCCCCCAGGCCGAAGGGCGCCCGGGGGCGCGGCTGGATTTGGAGGACCTCGCAGGCACACTCTGTGCTTCTGCTCTTTGCTGTCTTCTCCTGCCTGATAAACAACAACTGGGAACCGGTCCTTTCCTTCCGCTTTGATGCCAACCTCTTTTTACTGTTAAGTTTCAAAGCTGCACAAACCGAATAATTTAAACAGATGCTGGTTTCTGCCAAAGACGGACATGAATAAGTTAACTTTCCAGCTCAGAATGAGTACAGTTGAATTTGAGACTCTGTTGGACCTCTGCCTGGGTTTATTTTGTACTGTTTCATCTGCTCTTGATTTGTAAATAGCACCTGGATAGCAAGTTATAACGCTTATTTATTTGAAAATGCTTTTTTTTTTTTCCCACATTAAGCACATTAATAAGCTGGAGCTTCTAAAATGGGCCCCGGGTGCAAGATGTTGGTGTAATTCAGAGGTATGAAGGGTTTATCGCAGTATGAATCATGAGGATCCACCCAAATCGAGCCCGCTTCCCTCCCCTCGTGCAATTCCAGGTAGCTAGTCCAGGGGGCGGTGTCCTCCTCGCCGCCTCAGTGGACGGAACAGATGAGTGACGGCCCCTGAAAGAAAGTGGGTCACGCCTTCATTTTAAATATTTGTGTCCCCTGGTTATTCTTTTAAAGAACTTTATCCTGTTTAATTGATGGCATTCAAAGGTGTACCACAATCGATTATCAAGGAAATAAAGGCTATTATGATCAGAGATTTAACGCATTCTTCTAAATGTAAATCTATAATCTGTCCACTAAAAAAAGTCCACTTTCTCCATAAGCCTGTGTTAATAGGATTTTTGTGGGGATTAAGAAATGGCAAAACTACAGAAGCAGAATTCAGAGTCATTGAAAAATGGATACGCCATTTTTAAATCGAGAGAGACCATAATCTCTTATTTTAAACTTGCATTTGGGGGCAAAGTGACCTTTTTCACCAATTTAATATGCATTGTTTTGTTGTTTTCATTTATGATTGATCATTATATGGGATTTGCATGAACTATTGGAAAACAAACTATAATGACCAAAATAGTACGGCTGAGAACACAGTGGCTGAGCCGTTCAACAGGAGGTGACAATGACAACCTTCCAGGCTTGGGAACTCTCTAGGCCGTTTCCTACTTTAGGTAGCAGACTCTGTCCCACGGCTAAACTTGTCTTTCACGTGGGAATTGCTTTTGTCAAGTGTGAAAGAGTAAACAATACCATTTCCAGAGCCCCTGAAAGCTCTGAAAACAATTAGCAACCTGGAAGTTGTCAGCCCAAAGGAAAGAATTATCAATTGTATCTCAAAATTTTACCTATGGCTCTTGTGCCTGGCGTCTTTGTTCATTATAAGCCAGCGTGTTCCTTCAGGAAACAAGGCCTCGGGACTGCAGAACGGGGAAGCCTCCATTTTTATGAGAGCCGAACCAGCCGCTGATTTGGGGAGTGGACTGGACATGCAGAATCTTATCATTTCCTTCCCCTTAAAACTGCAGTTTTCGTGGGGAAGGGGAAGGCAGGGTGCTCATATTTACAGGAGAAGATTCTAAGAATTCTGTAACCGATTGTTTGCTGTGTAATTAATCCTTCTGGACAGTTCCAAAAAGAAAACCTTTTTTTTTTTTTTTTTTTAGTAGTTACTCTTTTGGGTGTGGAGTAAGGGGAGGATACTGGGAAAAAGAGAAAGGAAGAGAGCCCAGTGTGGATGAGGGAGATGGAGCAGTGGGCATGAGGCTGGTTCCTCGGCCCCCGTTCCAGGTGGAGAACGGGAACCCATGGACGGGACACTGGGCCTGACACGGAAAAGTGAAGCGGCGACCGGGCGGGGGGCTGTCTGTGGCCACTGACGACGGCAGGAATGTTCTGTCGCTCCTGATTTTCTCTGTGTGAAGGGATCGGCCCCACCTTGTTTATGTTTGGAAAGCAGCTACCTGTTTCCATTAAATAACAGGTTCAAAAACAGGGGCTCAATGTTCCTGCCTTATCTAAAAACCAAAATAGATGACTAAAAAGTGTAGACTGGAAACTGATAAAATGATTCCTTGGTTAATTGGTCATTTAGAAACTAGCCAAAAATGAGACTTTTCTCATAGGAGAACATTTTTTCAGAAATGGACACAAAGGAAAAAAAAATCATAATACCATATGTTTCAGACTTGTTTATACGAACTGTGTGTTTGAGATTCCTGGGTCAACTCTGTGGGCTTTCTGCTGCTTCTCTGGTCTGAAGTCTGTGTAGGACAGACGGGGCCTGTGGGAGTTCTTCGTGACATTTACGTTAAAGTGTTCCTGTGTTGGTGACCCTAGTTTGCAGCCATGAAAACGAGCTGGGTGTTGCGGGCCCTACATTCAGAGTTCCCTTGTACCACAAGGCCTGTGGGCAGTGACAGATTATCTGGTCACTCTCAGTGCGTGGGAAACAGTGACCGTGCTCAGAGAAGCTGTTACAGTGTAGCTCGGTGAACGGAGTTTTAAATGAGACATGTCGGAGTTGGCTTGCCACGGCCACTGTAAGAGCTATCAAACTGAAGGACTTGACAGATGGCTGCAGTTTCCACTAGGAAAAGCTATTTGACAGACTGCGCAGGATGCAAACGCAGAAATATTACAGCACTTCTGCCCGGGGGTGAGACAGAGTAGGAAAGAGAGCGAAGCAGGCAAGACGATCGGCGCTGTCGTCCACTCCACACGCTGTCTGGAGAGTTCCGGAACCACAGCGCTTCCGGCAACATGCTCCTTTGCCTTCAGAGTTCATTTTGTACGGAATGAGGAAAGACGAACGATCAGCTACGGAAATCAAAATGTAATGAGAATCTGTTTCTCCTAACAGGTAGTAACCCTGCCCTGTTACGCTACATCCACATGTTATAAGTTACATGACAATACACTTTAACCGGAGAGCTCTAAATCGCTTCGATGAATGCTAATCCTGAGAGTTTCCTGCAGGAGTAAAGAGAGAGAGAGGTGTGGGGACCCGGCAGGACGGCGGCAGGGGCACGGAAGCAGAGCCATGTGTCACCTGTTGTAGTGCTGTAATCACCCCTGAGCTGCTTTCACAGCTTTAGGACAATAAGACGGGAGTCAGAAATGGTCAGAGAAAGCTCGTACTGTGTGACTGAAACCAGTGACGCAGAGTGTGTAAGTCATGCCCAAACCGTTTCATTTCTCTTCCAGGGTTTGCTACGAGGGGCAGACGGACGATTTGGGAGGGTGGGACAGACATCATTCCTTTATTCTTTCCCCTTGGAAGCTCGAGCTACCTACCCATCCACCCCCGCCTAACTAGAATGTACACACATCAGCAGGACTGACCGGTAGACACCCCTCACACGGGCCCTGGGGTACTGCTGTTTGGACGTGGGATTTTAATGTTGTAACGTACCGCATCCTAATGTATTAAATTCATTTTGTTGTACTACATGAGTTGGGATTTTATTAAAATAAATTGTATTGTATCATATTTGTATGTTTTAAGAGAAAATAATATAAAATACAATATTTGTACTATTATATAGTGCAAAACCCGCAAATCTGTGCCTCTGCCTCTTGAATGAACCCTTCGGTGGCTTGCATTTGGTACGGGAAGGGAAGAAAGAAAGAATCAATAAAGCTTTCAAAGTTCAAAAAATTCTCCTGTTTGGTCTGTGACCTTACGATTTAGGTTACTGACAGCTGAGGAACACAAACTGCCTTCACAAACACGACAATACAGACACTTACGAAATCATGTTAGCTCATCGTCGCCATGCTATCTATTTATAGAAAAAGTCATTGCAAAGCTACACCCCACATGTCTTTCCTGTCCAGTTCCTAAAGTATGATGCAAAATCCTTAGGTTTTAGAAAAGCTTCTCTCAAAAAAAAGAAAGAACACTGATTGGCCAAGCAAAAACCTTGGTAGTGAAATCTGAAAATACGGAACTTAGTTCTTGATTTTACTTTGTGTTCGAACGACTTTCAATTTATTATACCAACTTAATAAAGAGGAAGCGGGAGGTTAACCATAGAAGAGAAATTGAGGGGAAAAAATTACGAATGAAACCTTACGGCTGAGCTTTGCTGTTTCTATATAAATTTCAAATGTCGATGTGCATGGACGAGAAGAGAAGGAAGCTGACGAGTCATGACAACTCTCTTTGTTCGCTAGGTCAGGAAGCACCGCGCCTCCTGCGGAACCTCAGCGACCACACCGTGGCCGCCAGCAGCTCCACCACCCTAGACTGCCACGCTCACGGCGTCCCCGAGCCTCAGCTCACCTGGTTCAAAAACGACCACAAAATACAGCAAGAGCCCGGTAAGTGATGCTTTCCTGTGCTCACGCTTTCTCATCGCCCCCTCTCCCCGTAAGGTTCCTGCCACCTCCATCCAGCAGCTGGAGCACCTGTGGGTAGAGCTGCAGAGTGTGGGGCTCCAGCTCATGCTTCTGCGAAACGAGGACTGTGCGAGGCAGGTCTTCTGCAGACCATTCCTAACCCGGCAGAAAGGTCCTCCTGTAACCCGCTTTGTGGGGCATTCAAAAAGAAACGGTCAGAGCCACTCAGGAGAGGCTTCGGTTCGCCTGGGCAACGGGAATGTGAAGACTAGTTCCTGGGCTTAAGGTTTAGCAGAGCTCTGAACAACTGGCACAGATGAAGTTCGCAGCGGGTTTATGATCTTCTAAATTCGCCTATTCCAGTTTTAACGATTTGGTAAAAAGAATATTTTAATGACATTTTATACTACTGGTAAAAAAAAAAAAAAAATCTAAACTGATGGTCCTGTGTGCATTTTCCCCTCAACAAAAAACGGCTCTATGCTCATCCTCCCTTGCCTTAAACTTGACATTCTAGCAACTGCCACACTCGGAGGTCACTGCGCATTGCACACGTAACATTACGCTGCACCCCCCATGCTGTTTCTGTTCCTGTGGCCCCTGGAGCACCTGCCCTTCCCACACCCCTGAAGACACAGACAGGAGTGTCTTACCTACCTCCTGCACGGTGGAGGCAGGTCCTCCATGAGTCTTTATTATTTACAAACGTTTCCATGCTCTCTTATTAAGCTGTTTTATAGTCATCCATTCGTACGCGTCTGTATTGTCTCTGCACGTTTCTGCTGCTCTCTCTCTACACGTTATCATCGTTCAAGTATATAATCTCACTGCAGTGTGTCATCATATCAGGCCCTCACCCTGAGGGCTGACGGTGTATCTGGGTCTTATTTGCATCTTGTCTTTTTATCCTCAGAACCTGGCATAGTGCGTGGCAATCGATAAATGTTTCATATGTGAATGAGCGAATGAATGAATGAATGAATGGTTTTCGGAAAATCTTATTCTATCTTCAGCTAGTTCACCTGGTAGCACAAATGCCTAGACTTGGTTTGGGGATGGGGGGTGAGGAGAACTGTATCATAGAATTTTTAAAGCTAAAGGGACCTTTGAAATATCTCTAGTCTCATTTGTAAAATAGAAAGTTTAGGCCCAAAGAGATAAAGCGGTTGGCCCAAGATGACACACTAAGGCGGGCAGTTTCCTAGATGACAAATCCTCTGAGTTATTCTACCAAAACTAAAGGATGAATGAATCCGTGAATAAACAGCTGCTGAAACCACAGCGGTGACACCCTCCCCTCAGAGTCAGGGCTCACATCCAACGCCCAAAGAAGCCCTGTGCCGAAGCAGTCGGGTAAACCGCGGTTTCAAACTCTGCGCTCTCTCGTCTTCCTGGGTCGCGGAACGCATCTTGTGAAATGTTCATGTCAGACACTGGGTGACTCTTTGAAAGAAGCACATCGGACCTAAGTTCCGTTTTCATAACTGGGATGTAGGTTAAAGATTTCATAACTGGGATGTAGGTTACAGTTGAACAAATCTGAAAACTCGTGACCATCCAGGACTACAGGATAAGTGGGAAGAGACTGTCCCACGCCAGCCGCCACAAACGGAAAAACCTGGGCACTCGGGGAGGCTTCGCGCAGCTCTGCCTCCCAGGTCAGAGCATTTGGGCATCTCGCTCGTCTTTACGCTCTGAGCCTCCATTCCCTCAGTTATCGCATCGGGATAATACTGACCGCTGCGCGGGCACGTGGCGAGGTGTAAATGAGTTAGCATAACTAAGCTAGCACGTCGTCATGACTTAGTAAATGCCACTTTCTGGAGCCACTTCGTGTATATAGAAATTGGCCAGTGAGTTGTCAGAATTTGTTGGAAGGTGTCCGAAGGTTTAACAAGACCGCTCAAACGTCAAGCAAGTCGAAATCCGATAAAGACACCTTCCTCCCACTTTTTTTTTTTTAATCGTCTGAGGGCTAAAAGAAGAGTATCGAAGAGTCTTATAGAAATTCTTATAAAAATCTTTAATAAATATCATTCTAATAAGCTAATATTAGCACTTACTGAGTTCAACTGTACAAAGTTGCCAATTTCATGTCTTCCCTTTATTCACTCTTTAAAACTACTAGAGCCTTTTGTTTCTTAATTTTCTGGAGATAATCTCTGACATGTATATAATATTTATAAAGTTTCACACGGAAGAGTCCCACTTGAGGCAGCAAATTCATCAGCCAACGCGGCATGCTCTGTGACCAGGGCCCTTTCGTTCACACATGTAGATATGTTCAAAAACACCAATTCCTTGTGATTACTTCTTTTTACAAACCTCTGAGTAAAGGTTCCAGGTGTCCAAATTGATAACCCTTGATTCACTGGTCGTTCCAAAGCTGAAACGGGAAAGCAGCAGGCCCGCGGCCGGAGAGGCGGTCGTCACACGCTGAGCCTCTGGAAAGCCAGACTGAGCCCGAGAGCCCCGAGCACAAGCTGCGCCCCTCAGAGGCCCGAGAGCCTGGCAGCTCGGAGCGAGTCTACGCACTGACGGGATTTCAGTGACCTTGGACCACTGGCAGGGTCCGGCCCATTGTCATTGTTGTTTGTTAAGTGACAACTTACTCTAGTCCAAAGAAAATACAAGAGAGGAAGCAGGGCACACACAAGGGCTCACGCGCTAGACGGGTGGCCACGAAATGCCCGCTGACAGGACTTCGGAGGGACGTTTTCGTCCCTCCACATTTCCTTCCAGGAAAAGCTTTCAGTGGGGCACGGCCGTCCCGTAGGAGAAATGCAATTTCAAGAGAGCGTTCTGAAAGCTTAGCAGTAAAGTCCTAGGCCAAAGGGCACCCAGCAGGGACGAAAGGGACCCCCAGCCAGCAGGCGCAGGAAAGCATGTGCACGGGGACATGAGGCAATGCCACCAGGGCCCCCAAACGAGAAGCAAGCAGGCGCCCTGGAGAGCACACTGCCCGACACCCCGTGGAGAGGGCACCTGTCGCCCAGGACAGCAGGCTCCCCGGGCCACCGGCTGGGCACCCCCCTGCTGATTGGGACCCACCCCCTCCCCTGGACAGCCTGCTCCCTCACCCCTCCCCTCCCGCAGCCTCTGGGCCAGCGGCTGGCCCCCCACCCCGAGGGACCCTTCTTTGACACCCCTTTCTCTGCTGTCTGGGTGTCACGATGCCTGTCACAGACCACATTACTCACTTGTTCTCGTTCTACGTGTGCTTATTTTTAAAATCTTTGAAAATAGACATGATATCTTAATGTCTCCGTTATGAAAAAATATAAAGACTGATCGAGGCTTCACCAGGTCCCAAGCACTGTTAGGAGATGTACAAATATCTCAGTTAGCTTTCACAGCTGTCATCGGAGGCAGGCGCTGGATGTTTAACTTAACTGGCACCTGTTAGGCACCTGGGCCCGTTTCGAGCACTTTGTTAATATTAATTTGTTTACCCCTCAAAACAATTCCGTGAGGTCTGCTAAATCGGTATCCCTGGTTTACAGACTCAGGACGAGGAAGCAGAGACAGACAGGACTATAACTTGCTCCAAGTCACAGAGTCAGTGGGCCGCTGACCAAGGTCCCCACCAGGAGTGACTGGGTGGGGCCTGGGCTCCGCACGCTGCATGCGAGGCATCACTCACAAGAGGACAGACAGGCACTCACTTTAAATGACCTTGTGGGCATCAACAAGCATGTATTTAAAACAACAACTATCTTTTCATTCCCAACCCTTAAAGCTAAGCTTCCTAAAGACTATAATTTAATTATTTATTTTTAAAAATGTAAAGCATAATAAAGATATTTAAAGTATTTTTTAAGAAGTGGAGATGCCATATATAAAGTTAAAAATTACTTCAAACCCAAATCCAGTTACTTTTCAGTTTTAAAAGGTCCAGAATTCCTTCCATATCCATAAATTCAACAAACGTTTATAAGGCATCGCTTTATGAATGATTTAGGTCTGATGTGGTGAATACAGCAGTGAAAAAGAAAACAAATCCAAGTAACTCAACATCTGAAGCAAGTAGTTCACGTAGGTGTTTAAATGAGGACAGCTGCTTCAAGCAGAAATCATGCGTGTCCTAACTTATTCACTGTCATCAGGTCAACTGGGCACGAGACTTAATGAAGCCAAAAATGGAGTAAGGTAAATTAATAAGTGGGACAAATAGAAATTATCATGGCTCAATCACAGGATTAAAATATCTTTAAATCATTAGATAATTGAAAAAACACATCCTTTGTGCTTCATTCAATCCTCCCACCTTAATGCTGCACACACAGTAGGTTCTCGGTCGTCGTTAGCTGAACACAGACAATGGAAGAGAGTTAAAGAGGAAATAGAAAATATGTGCGAAGAAATAAAGGCAGGAAAACCTCCAAATCAGAATCGAATAAAGAATCAGAACCGAATAAAGAAGCAACTGGGAACGTTAGGCGGGACGGATCGGGTGCGAAGAGCTCAAAGAGGGCGGAAGCTTGAGACACGTTTACTCGAAAGAGACGGGTGCAAAGAGACTGGACCAGCTCCAGTGAGTGTAACATAAAGGCCTGGGCGTGAAGGAAAACTAACGTGAAGGGCCGACGCTGAAAACACCACCCGAGAGCCTTCGTTGGCGACACATTCCGCTGGACAGTCCTGCTGACCACAGTCTGATTCCTGGGGGGCACACAGACAGTGCAGCCCTTGTAAGAAGCATTCATTTCTGCTGGGCTGAAAATGTAAAAGCTCTGCAGGCAGACTTGGGGCCATGGTCTGAGGTCACCTTGGAGAGCATGGGCCTCCCAAGAGTCTTCATTACTTCTCCGGCCCGCAGCCCAAGGGACCGGCAGCTCCTCCACACGATTGAAAGTCACCTTTCTACCTCGCACTTCCCAGACTCTCCTGCGAGGTCCTGAATGTGTTTAAAGGACATACTGGATGAGCAGGCGATGCTGCCCGCAGCTTCCTCGATGGTGGCGCTGTTAAGGAGTCAGGAGACACTTGCGAAGCGGGTATGGTGAAGGCCTGTGTAGCCTCGTTTACACCAGGGCAAGGCATGAATCTTCGCACAAATAACCGTGCAGAGACCACTGGGGTTTCTGAAAAGGTCGTTAGACTATTTTGGAGAACAGAAGGCAATACTGACCTGAGATGTTTTCGTAAAGCCTGCCTGAACCCACAATCCCATCGTCAAACCATTACCTAAATTTCTATGGCAGCGAAACGTTTCTAGAATATTTTAAGATTAAAGCAGTAGGATTGGAACAACAAGGCATTTAGAAAGAATAAATTCTGTCTTAAGTAGACTGAGGTCGGAACAGGAGAGACTCACTCTGACGCACCGATTTCCTTCTTAAATGGCATCTCAGTCACTAGGACTGCCTAGTGACCTAGAGGGACATCTTTCCTGTCATCACTGTATCACTGACGCCAAATATCTGCACCCGGAGTGCATATTCAGGTCGAGGTGACCTGCTATGCTCGTAAGTGCAGGGACAGAATTGTATGTGACGTGGAAAGTGGTTTCCATAGATCTAGGAAAGATCGTAAGGAAAAGGACAGGGAGAGATGAACGAGAGTGTTCATGCCCAGGGATAATACTCTGTCACCCTCAGGCTGTTAGAATTAGTGGCTTTGCTTGATTCTTACTGAGAATACAATTCCGAAACGTCAAGCATCTTCTGCAAAACTCGAGTAGTAATTGCCTTTCGTTTCTCACGAAACCCACCCTTATGGTGCCTTAAGAAATACTGCGGAAAAGAAACGGACCCCACATGCCCAGCACGCATGCAGCAGTGCGTGGGAAGGTGGGCCGGCCGCTGGTTGTCGCCTTCACTCAGCCAGTCAGCCTGGCTATGTGCCCAGACCAAGGGGGGCCTGGCTTCTCCAGCGGATACACCAGTAGCTCCCTGCTCCTGCTGGAATCTTCAGACATGCTCTCAAGGTTTAGATGTACCTTGAGGGACATCCACGGGCAGTGCCGCAGCTCCAAGACTCAGTCCCCTCCTAAGGGTCAACTTCCCTTCAGAAGGTGAGAAAAAGGGGTGGAGTTAAGGCGGGGCAAGTGGGGTAACCGCGGGGAAGATGTACGACCTGCAGGCACAGCCAGGGCTCGGAGCTGCAAGCCCACCCTCCCCACCCCTGATGAAAGAGTTGTGGCTTCGAGCATGGCCCTAGCACAGTGAAAACAGAAAACGTTACCGCATGCCCTGTGTAGCTCTGCAGTGACCGGCTAACATCTGGCTAGTTCAAAGAGACTGACGGGTACAGCTTGAGAGTTCCATGGTTCACGTCCAGGAAAGCAAAGTGACCCAGGAGTAAAGTCCCATTTAGTACTGGAAATCAGTACAAGTTGTTTATGGAGAATCAGTCTTGGGCCCAAATAAATCTCTCTACCGTCGAGGTCCAGCTAATTTAGGTCCTGCGCAGGCATACGCGGCACCGTGTCCATGCCTAATGCTTTGCCCAAAGAAAATGTCTCCATTGTCTTTTCCGGCACAGCAACCTCATCCCCATTCTGACCAGAAAAGCCTGGGAAGCTGTTAGCCACAGCCAGACCCAAAGACGGGGCACACATCAGGCGACACAAACCTATTCACATCTACGGCAGGGGCCCCTACGAGCTGATTAAGTGTGGGTTGTACGCTTTTATAAAGTCCTTGAATTTTCCATGAAAAATTTACAATGTAAGAAATAGGCGAGAAATTGTAAATGTAGACATCACTTCAGAAAGAGCCTCTCCCTTTTTTGTTATTGTGGCAAAATACACACGACACAGATGTTACCATCGCAACCACGAAGGCGCACAGCCCAGTGCCGCTGCGTGCACTCGCAGCGCGGGCCACCTCCACGACGGAGCCTCGGAACTTGTCCAGCATCTCACAGAGACCTCGTGCCCACTCAGCCTTCTCCCTTCTGACTGTCAAGTGACCTCTTCTGATTCCTTCCGCGACCTCTTGCAACACATGACACTATAGTTTGACATGGCCAAGGTCAGCAGCTTGTTTTGTCTGAAGAGCAGTCGATACTTGAGGGACCGGAAGCAGGGGAAAGGAAATGGGGAACGAAGAAAAGCTAAGAGGAGAGATGTAAAGAAATATGGGCCGTGATGGGGGACGACGGAGGGTGGGGTCCCAGCAGCCGTCCAGAGGTCTCAGGGACTGCACCGTCCAAAGTCACTCAGCCCAAAATCAGAGCCCCTGCTTGGGCTTTCAGTGGGAGGGGGTCTCAGTCCCCAGTTTACTCTGATGGCTGGGTGACTAAAGAGGGAAAACGCACGCGTCATATTAGACAAGTCTTCTCAGTCACTTAGCAAAATGATTAGATGAGGTTTTTTATTTTACGCGTCTAGAATTTGCAAGGAACCCCGCCTCTCTCCAAGCACAAACTTGAAACCGTTTAACCAGTACCTGAAGTGACACCTAGCAGTGCAGCTGGGGTCACCACTATGCCCGATTCGATTAAGGAGAGTATGCACACATATGACCTCAGATAACCTGCTCAGCGACCTCTGCCCATTGCTTGCCTGACTCAAATCGCTGCTGAGAAAGTCAAATTAAGAAAGTGTATTTCCCCTCCACGCCACGTCCGAGCGATAAGCTTGATGTCTGTATAATCTCCTGCTACCCAGGAGCCTTAAACAGTATGACCGTAGATTAGTTTACGTAGCCATCGCGTTCAACTCCATCATAATTAAACTGAAAAATAAAACACAGAAAACATACTATATGTCATGCCACTCCCACACACACACACACACACACACACACACACACACACTCACACACACTCACACACACTTTATAAGGGGCCAATATTCTGATGGCATGAGTTTTGACTAGTCTTTTTTTCACTTTAATCCAAAGTTGTATAATCTTGTAAGGTATAGACCTTTCCTTGCTTTAGCAATATTTCAACATTCTATATGTAGTCAATAGCAAATGTTTAAGCATTTGGATCTAATATAGCTTCTAAATTCAAATTCAATGGCTCTTTGCTGATGGTAAAGAAGCCTACAATTTCGTTTTTGTAAATACCGTTATTTAATTAATATGAACTACGTGAATACATTGTCATTGTAAAAGATTACACAGCACAGAAACAGAATGAGTGATAAAAATCTCCCTTATGGAGAATTAACACATGATAACTGCTGATGTGTATTTTGTCAACAATTTTCCACTTTTTACCTATATATGTGCATATATACAAGTGTAGGGTACACACACACACACACACACACACACATGTGTGGGACAAATGATAGATGGGATTCAGTCATACATTCATTCAACAGCTTTGCATTCAGCAAGAGCCAGCTCCACTCCAGGAACACAGTAGGTGCAGGAAAAAGACACGGACTTTGAATTTCCGTTCTCGTGGAAAATTATAGGTAGTAAGTTTAATGGATAAAACTACAAGCGGATAGCGTGCGATCGGACAGTAGCGACTGCTGGATGAACAGACAACGGATCACAGGGAGGGACCTGTCGTGGGTTACACGGGAACGCCAGGAGCGCTGAGATGGCACTATGCGGTTTGTTTTATGACGGGCTTTTGTCACAATATATCTTGGAGATATTTGTACGTTAGTACATATTATTCTGTTTCACTCTTTTTAGCAGCCATACACTATAATATGGCATATATTCCCATTATTTAGCTATTCTTGTACTAATAGTATTGCATTGTGTAAGAGATTAACCTTTTCCCTGTCTTAAAAAGGTCACAGAAACAGAACTAACTACATACACACAGAAAGGCCACTGCAGGTGAATGGCTGTATCCTGCAGTATACATGCATCCAGCCTCATGGGGGTTGGGGGGTGGCAATCTGAACATACCACAAGACCCGATTGGGGAAGGGATAAGTGCGTGTGTGCATACACATGTGTGCATTCACATGTGTGTGTATTCACAATTTATATACATACACAGTCGATAGCTATGGTTTTACAGCTAATAACCATAGAGTTAGCACCACTTGACGCATCTTTCAAGACCATTGGAGGGGCCTGAATCATCCTGAAATACTTAATTAGAACAAAGGCAAAGTTCACAGTGAAGAGGCACGAAAACATTCTTCATTTCTAAACGTTTACAAAAGACATGTGTTTTGGGCACGGTTTCCAGGTGCTCGCTTCAACCATAAGCCCTCCAGGCCAACCAGTTTCCAATGTCCTGAAAGCGTTTGGAAACTGCTGTTATCATAACCGAGTTTTGTAAGTTAAACAGCGAAGCACTCGACATTACCCCAAACGAAAGGGCCTTTGGTTATGGCTTTCCCCCTGTTACATGGAGAGGAACATTACACCGATTTTCACCACTGTCCTCAATCTTATCCCTTTCTAAGAGTTCCTCTTCTTTCTCTGTCTTTTCCATGGCTAAAGAAAAACCAGTCGCGTTGGGGATCACACTGCCCATGAGATTTCCTTTAGACCATGTGTCGTAAACATCTCACAATTCTCTTCCAACCTAACACGTTGTTTGTCATCACAAAGGCTGCTGTTCACTATATCTCAGATTATCCCAGACCTCGCCATCTTTTTTTTCCTTACATCTGCCAAGGCTTTGCCATGACGCTTGATTTATAGGGTAAAATCTTCCACAGAGAAGGAAGAAGCCTCACAGTGGCCACTGAAAACACTGGAATCAACCACCTTTTTAGTTCCACTTAATGAATTCATCATCCCTCATTTCCCAATGTCGTCGGCCTATGTAGTTCATTAAACTTGGATTTCTGTTCCCCAGACATAGTTTTCCAAACCTCCAAACTTAACAGGATATATGAAACCTCCTTTGTGCTCTTTGTGGGAAGTCAATCAGACATCCTGTCTCTAATTTTCCAAGGTGACCTCTAGCCATCTTGAATCTATAGCTACAGTACCTAGGACTGTATACAGCAGCAGCATCATAGCTACCATTTATTGAAAATACACCAGGTGCCAACTTCAAAAAAATTATCATTTAGTTAGAGAGCCAAGACTGTCAGAACCATGACAAACAAAATTTACTTTTTACTTCATCAAAACAACAAACACATTAATTATGTACCATGAGTCATCTTGTTATATTCTAGAGAAAGTGAAACGGGCCTTACCTTTGAAAACGTCCACACAGTAGGTACAGAGTCAACTGGTGATGTCCACTGGATACGAATTAGCACCTCGGACGGGGGTGTCTGGGATCGGTTTCATGAACGGATGTCATTTGAATTGGACTTTGATGGGTGAAGAAGAGACTTTTAATGATGACAATTAATTTGGCCACATTGGATGGACGTAATGTTGTCTAAATCAGAAGCAGAGCAACGGAACAGGAGTCACTGGTCAGACTAGAGGCCAGTTTAGGAAAGCGATGGGTCAGAGTTTCGTGTCGGGAATAAGAGGCAAACGCACGGTGTGCCCGTATGACGTCACGCAGGCGGCCCGTAGCTCTGCAGAGCTCCCTACTCGGTGATACATGGACCAGACTCCAGCCCATGCGCTGCCCTGGGTGACGTGGCGCTCACCGGTAAGCGGCAAGACTGCCCTTCGTCTTCCAGAAAAATGGGAAGAAATACAACTTTTTGTAAAGTCCCTTAAAAATGCTAAAAACTGAAGAGGTTGGACATACGTTTAAAATTTAGATTGCACCCCATGGATAAATGCGTAGACCAACATCACAAACTCTGAGCCGCGAGCCCCATCAGCAACCAGCACGGTAGGTGAGTCTCATCATCAGATTCCTGGGAGTACACGAAACGTGCTCAGGGTGAAGCATTCCTTGACCCTTTAGGGCTGATGTTTTAGCAGAACCATGAAACTACCTGACTTTGCAACTCTAAGCTCTAGGAGCTGGAGCGCCTTGATGGGAGGACGATGCAGGTAACCGACATGCAGCTCTACAGACTGAGGCGAACTGGCCCTTCTGCGGGCTGCAAGTCAACACTGCCGTGTGGGGGGTCAGCACTGACCATACCGGAGCCCCACGACCTTCGCTAACACTGCAGAGCTCACTCCTCTCCTCGCCCCCTCAATTCCCATTGCCATTGTCTTGGTTTACTCGGACATTTGCTCAGTCACCGAGCATCAGCTGTTGGCTGGCACAGCACTAGATACTAAGGACTCAGTAACGAATGAGGCAGAGTGACCGCTCCCCAGAGCCCAGAGTGGAGTGGCCGAGCAGGACAGTCGCAGGCTTACTACCAAAGGGTGAGTGCCAGAGCAGGGGCACGCACGAGGGAACACAGCAGCACCGAAGGAGGGGCTCAAGAGCATCGGAAGACAGCTTCCGGAGCAGCTGATCCTCGGGCTAAATAACGAGCAATGCCAATCAAGCGGCCGGGTCAAGAAAATGACGTGTGCGAAGACACCGAGGCCTATCACGAGCTGCCAGACGAGTGCGGCTCGCACCATGGATCCACGGGGACAGAGCAGGGGCAGCGGCTGGGAGGCTGGCGGCCAGATCAGGGAGATCTCTGCTCAATAAAGAACACAGGAGCGTCTCTGCACCTGCACCCTCAACGCCAGAGTCGCGTCTCGCCTACCTGGCACAGGCGTTGTCACTGGCCCTTGCAACAAATTCACATACGTCGATTTGGTTCCCAACATCTAAAAATTCAGACTTCTGTCTTCCCTTTAAAACTCAGAAGACAATACTAGACTCGAATTCCCAAACTTCAGCTGACTAGAGCGAATGCACCACCCGTGGACGGGACTTGGGCCTTCTCCGCTCCACAGATGACACCCCCACCCGTCCTGTTATGCGCCTGGCCCCTGAAGACAACAACATTTGTAAATTCTGCCCTGGGGCCTGTGACCCAACCTGACAGGGTCCCTGCAATGAAGGAATAAACCAGAAGTACCCCCGGGATTGTCACGTCCTAGTGGCTGGCGTCACCTAGGCAGTCCCTCCAGAAGCAAGCGGCCTACGAGAAAATGCCCTCAGCAATGCAACGTAGAGCAGCACGTTCCTAAGTTAGACCTAATGACCCACGCTGAAGGCCAGCAACAAAGTTCACACAGTGACTGGTCCAAGAAACCAATACCCTTTGGCATAACCACAAACATTACAACATATCTAGGATTAAACACACACAAAAAAAACAAGGTAATTAAGGAGACGAATCATAAAACCACCAAATGACATAAAAGAAGAGCTAAATAACTCAAGGATATTTGATATTCTTGGATGAAAATATTAATTATTAAGTTAAACCTTTTTTGACCCATTTTTATAGGTCGAAATATTGGCAATTTCATTTGTTTCAACCCAAAAATAAAAACGACTTTCCCCCCAACTGTTATATAATTTCAGTGGAATTCTCATCAACATCCCAACAGCACTTTCCACAGAATTTGACAAGCTAACCCTGAAATTCGTATTGAAGGGTAAAGGGCCGAGACAGTTGTGAAGAAGGGGTCACGCCACACCAAATATCAAAACGTTACCAAGTAATCATAACTTGTGTGGGACAGATAAACAGATAAACGGGTCACTGTGAACGAATAACGCGCCTAAGAACAGAACCAGACAAATATGGAAACTTAGTATCCAACAGAACTGACACAATTCAATGGAAAAAGAGCAGATTATCGAGTAAAAGCCGCTGAGATAATTGGCTATTTATATGATAAAAATCACATTCTTACCTCACATCATACACGTACTCCTCTCTCCGAAAAAATCCAGGTGGATTAAAGATCTAAAAAAGAACAGACAAAACTCTAAATAAATCCTTTAAACAGATTTTTTTTTAATTTATAGAAGAAAGCATATAAAGGCATATACTTTCTTTACATCAGAGTAAGAAAAGATTCTTTTTAAACAAGTAACAAAAAGCGCAAAAGATAATGGAAAACATTGATAAATTTGACACAATTTTAAAAGCTTTTGTACTAAAAAATCCGCCATAAACAAAGTTTAAAAGACTGTTCGTGGAATGCAGGAAGACTTGCAACACATTTCACCAACAAAGGATCTGTAGCCAAAACACATTTAAAAAAAAAAAAAAAACCCTAAAATCATTGAGAGAAAGACAAGTAAGCCAATAGAAAAATGGGCATAGGACATACACAGACGATTCATAGGAAAAGAAGCCTGAATGGCCAACAAAAATGAACAAAGATGTTCCGCCACACCAGTAATCAGAGAAATATAGATTAAACCCACAGAGACATGCTATTCTGCACCCAGCATATTGCCATCAGTTCAAACATCTGACAGTACCAGGCATCGGTAAGTACACAGAGGAGGGACAGCTCTTACTCACTGCTGGTTAGAGTGTCAACTGATGTACTTTGAAAAGTGATTTTATTATATGAGGGAGCTGAAATGGGATTACCGTATAACAGCACAAGGAGATGCACATAACGGTGTAGACGCGGCTGCGTCAGATGTGCATCACGGCCACCTCTGGACTAGCAAAAAACATGGCAACATCAAAAAAAAAAAAAAAGTGACAACTACCTAACTATCCTTTAGTAGAGCAGTGGATTTTTTAAGTCTGTGGCTTCTTTCTACAATGGAATATCATACCTCGGTTAAAAACGAACTCCATCTACATGTATCGACAAGAATAAATATTAAAACATTGCTGAATAGGAAAAAAAAGTCGAAAAAGTACACATACTGCATGATACCATTTATTTAGAATTTTTAAATTCACAAAACAATATTATATATTCTACAGAGATACATGCCTATGGAGAAAAAGCACAGGCACATCCATGAGCATGACACACAGCAACTTCAGGACAGTGGTCCTGGAAAGCGAGGGGGAGGGACTTTATTCACATTGAGGGGGGTGTCGTCTGAAGCAAACGGAAAAATCTTTATGCCTAAAGATGTTAATTGCATGGTTATTTATAGTGCAAGCAAATAAATATGACCAAACGCCAATCAATAGGATACATGAGCATAACGAATGATTATATTAAAAGTATGTGAGCATGGGGGACAGTTATGCTGCGATCGGTATTTAAAGTTGTATAATCTTAGGAGGAATCTTACATTTCACTACTGAATCTCCCAGCACACTATCGTACGACCTTTTTCTCTCTTCAAACCTCCAGAGTCCCTCCTCTTCCTGAGTGTAAACAGATGAGTTCCTCTTATTTACTGGGAAACTATCACCAAATTGTCCAATTTACCTGTCCCTTTATACTCTGCCGTCCTTCCTGTTAAAATGAATTAACTGTCTCTACGCCTATCCGAGGCCAATTCTGGTCAGCAAAGTCCACGTCCTGTCACTTCTGCAGGATTTCTGGCATTATTCCTTCTGTCCCCTGCATCATTAACGTCTCTCTCTACCCCTCTCTCTTCCTCTCCTCCCACCTCCCCACATAAGCGTACTATAAAATTTCACATTCAACAAAACAATTTGATCGCTTGGCTTCGTGTCCTCCAGCTCCGCCCCCACCATCGCCACTTCCCCACCCCCCGCTCTCAGTGACACTAATCTGGCTCTCCCCCACTTCACTGAGGGGTCGCTGTCAAGCGCAGTGGTCAGGGACTGCCCTTCGCCCTACCCCAGGGCAGACTGCGCAGAGGGGGAGGCCTCTGTCCTTTGTGAACGCCCCCTCGGGTTCCGGGAGCCCCACCCTGGGGGACTACCTCTTCGCAGTCTCTGTCACTGCCTCCTCTTCCTCTTCCCCCAGAGCCGGTGCTCAGACTCCTTTCTTCTTCCCCAGGACTCATGTCCGTCCATGAGGTTGGTTTCCGTCCCTGTGGCTCTCCGGGCCTTCTGTGTGTTGTGCCACAGAGCTGTCCCTAACCCCGAGCTCCTCCCTGAGCACCTAGTCGGCACCTGAACCCTGCTGCCCCACAGGAAGGGCACCCAGCTGTCCAGGTCCTTAGCCTTCACCACCCCTTCGTATGGAGCACACGCCCATGCGTGAGCGAGCCCGAGGGTTCTGCCTTCGGAAATACCACTGAAGCCACCAATTCAACTCCTGACACAGTCGCTCCACTTCAAAAGCCACACATCTTTCACCCCACGACTTCAATAGCAAACTAACTGCTCTCCCTGTGCCCACCTCGTCCCCATACGGCCCTGGAACCTCCAGTGGCCTTCTTGCATGCTTAGAATAGAGTCCCACGCCCTGCCTAGCTCTCATCGCTCCCGGGGGCTTATTCCCGCCACACTGGCCTTCTCACTGTGCCTTGAGCCCACCTTTGCCCCAGGACTCCTGTGTGACTCCTTTCCAGAGCTTCAGACTGCTCACTCTTCCGTGTTTCAGGTCTCTGCCTGGACGTCACCTCCTCAGAGAACTTTCCTGAAGCAGCCGACCTAAAATCGCCTTCTCACCATCCTTAACTCACCATCCCCTTAACCTGGTATATTTTCGTCTCGGACTTCGTTGCTACTTGCAATTACATTATTTATTTGTAATTCTCCAAAGCTATAATTAAGCCCTTTGTAGGCAAGGATTTGTTTACCCTGCTTATTATTGTATCACCAGCATCTAGAATAGTGTAATAGTAAGAGCTCAAAAATATTATATAAATGAACAAACTGTAAAAACGTCCACTTTTAAAAGACTAAAGGCAAAATATCAAGAAAGTAAGATTGTACATTTCCTTTATGCTTTCCAACAATTCTCAAATTTTCTATATTGAATATATCTTTTATAATCTGGGTGAATACAAACTATTAAAACTAACAGAACATAGCCTACAGTCTGTCTGGCCAGGCCCACTTGGCCAGTGCTCCAGAACAAGCGATCGATGACTATTCACTCCAGCGTCACGCCTTTTCTCCAGCCTTCCTTCGTCCCTTCACCTCCGCTAATTCTTCCAGCCTCCAGTCCAGGCCCACCTCCCCCATGCCACCCTCCCTGAGTGCTCCTCTTCTTACCCGTCTCCCTGCCTGCCCCAGACTCTGCTTTTCACTGGGCACGTGCTACATTTAGTCATTCTCATTCACTAGATATTTTCCGTTTGCTCGTGTAGCTCTGTGTCTGAGAGTGAATGAGAGTAAGAGAGAGAGAAAGAGGGAGAAAGAGGGAGAGAATGTACAGATGTGTGTTACTTTTCCTTCCTCACCAGACACCATGCCCCCACACCCCCACCCGCCCCGGGGCGTCTAACACAGACTCATTAAGGCAGAGTCCCCATGTGATGAAGGCTTGGTGCTGAGGCTCCTGGGGCTGGAGGCCGGGTCCGCAGACTCCTGGGGCCCCTCCCGGGACGCCAGGCTCCACGGTGGCTGCGGAGCTGTGTCCGCTACACACTCACTGCGTGCTGCACACTTGCCATTCGTTTTCCCATTTACCAAGTGGGAACTGCTTGCACATTAAGACTGAGGACAGTGAAACTTAGCAAGGTTAAGTGACCTGCCTCAAGTGACAAAGCTTCGCAGTGAGGCCCAGATTAAACCACGGCCCCGGCTCCCCACCACCAAGACCAAGGAAACGTGACTCGCTTTGACCCACGTGCCGCAGACCGGCTGTCGGTGGCACTGCATGCGCTTGGTCAAGCTGCTTAACTGGCCGATCCGTCTCCATGGTCATAACGTGGAGACCATAACACCCTCCAGACGGTCCTAGCCTCAAGACAAGAAGTGTCAGGTGGTGCCTGGCACACAGCGGGCACCGAGTCACGGGGGCATCGGATGGCTGTCCCTTAGAGCCGGGTATGGCAGCCCCGTTGCGTTTCTTCCACACAGCGGATGGCCTTGGCCAGCTGCGTCTCCAAAGCTGGGGTCAGAGCCCCACGGGGTGCTGAAGGTGCTGTTAGAAAGCCCGGACCAGAGACGGCAAGGAAGCAGGCCTGCCCCAGGCCGGCCAGCACGGGGACTTCCTTGTCTGGGTGCGTCACGGCAGGAGGAGGGCTGTGTCACGGAGGAGCGGTTTCTGTCTGCCCCCCAGGCTCACTAATCTAACCCTCTCGTTCCGCAGGGATTATTTTAGGACCAGGCAGCAGCACGCTGTTTATTGAAAGAGTCACAGAAGAGGACGAAGGCGTCTATCGCTGCAAGGCCACCAACCAGAAGGGCTCCGTGGAAAGCTGGGCGCGCCTCACCGTGCGAGGTAACTGTGGCCGGAGCGGCCGGAGCGGCCGGGAGCTGCTGGGCGTCGAATCCCGTTTGCTTAGCTTTGCACCTCCGGGTCCCCTGCTGCCCCTCCAGTCTGTGCCTTCCCCTGGCCTCCTGCCCCCTCCCCCGTCCCGCTGGGAAGGGCCTGTCTGGTTCCACGCGGGAGGCACAGTTGGGGATAGGCTGGCCGCCCTCGAGAGCTGCCATCCCAACAGTCCCTGGGGAGAGGGGGGAGTAGTTCCTAGAAGAGAGGAAAGCTAGCTGCCAGCGTGACGACACTGACCCAGAGAATGGCCGGTGGCCACACCTGAGAGAGATCCAAGAAGGAAGATGGCGCGTGTAGATGGGGGGCAATCCACACACTGGACATGGTCCATTCCTTCTCCGTTTCTGATTCCCATGAGCTGGACATAGCTCCCAAACGTTTGCATACGCTGGCTTTTAACATGAAGTAAGCGGCAAAATACTATTAGAGAAAAGCAACATATAACAAACAGACCACATTTAAGAAAAATACTCCAAGTGCTTCCTCTTTAGAGGCCTCAGAGTTTATTTAGCAGCGAAATCCAAAGAGGCCTAACCCCACCCTGGGCTGGGGCCACGTGGCCTCCATTCAGAAATAGTTCGGACCTCAATTTCGATTCTCCAAGAATCACCCAAACATAGCACTCACAGCATCATCAAATATCAGAGTGGCCCCGCCTAGATGTGACTGTCTACAGCACACTGAGGTGTCACGTAAAACGATGCGTTTGATCGGAAGCCTGCGTCTCAGCACTCCCAGGAGACTGCAGGCTGCGTACGGATTCTGGGCGAGGACTAGGGGGAGAGTGACAGATGTCGGTTCTTCCGCCCCGGAAACTTACACTGCGTGCAGACTGCCACTCTGAGAATTCAGACTCCTTCAAAACAGAGCACCGTCCCCATTCTCTTACACGTTGATGTCAGTCTCCTGAAAGGTCTGGCCGTCCTCGACCGCAAATTCATCCGTTCAGAAAAAGTCAAGAGGAACGTTCCCAAATACTTTTAGTAATGGTCCTACTCGATTATCTCCTAACGAGGACTCCAGATGGGACCCCCAGGGAGTGGTGGCCTCAGGCTGGGGAGGGACCTCCACCTGAGAGAGGGTAGCAACAGAGAGCTAGGAGGACCCCTAACCCCCAGTCCAGGAGGTACCTGCATGTCCTCACAACAACCTGCAAGATACACAGAGCAGTTCTTACGAAACCCAGAGCCGCGACGACACACCCCAACCCGCCACGTCCCTGCCATGTGCCTGTGCCCTCCGTCTCTGCTAGGGGTCGTGGGCCGGCCACGGCCTGGGACGTCTGTGGTCCAGGCTCCCTCTCTATTTTTTCCAAATCCTCCTCATCCTCGAAGGCCAGTTTAGATGCCCCCCAGCCTGTAACGTCCCCCAGCATGACCGCTGAGTCAGACACGCCTTCGCTCTCTGCTCTCCCACACCGCGGTTCCGGCGCATTTTCAGGGCTCGCCTTGCCCTGCATAGTATTACTGCTTACTCATCGACATGCTCTCTCCCCTACTGACCTGTAAACCCTTGGGGTGGGAACTGTCTGACGCCACTCTGTGCCCCACAGCCGTGCCCAGCACTTAGCAGGAGACTGATATTTATGCAGCACCTTTATGTGCAGGCACTGTGCTAGACGCTTGACGTACTTATCCCATTAACTTCATCAGAATCCAAAGACGTAAAGAGTAGCATTTTCAGACTGGGGATGGGAAGACGGAGACTCGACAAGGTTAAGTTGCCTGCCTAAGGTCGCACAACGCACAGGCGCAGAGGCCGGGGCCTGAGTCCAGCGTCTTGCCTTCGCAGCCCTGGGTCTCCACGTCCCCTCCGTCCCCTTCCTTGCGGCGTGCCTTAGGACCGTGTCTGCAAGGCCTTGGGGTGAAACTGAGCTTCCAGACTCTGTGACCCTCTTTTCGGTTTCCTCCGTACCTGCTTCTACATTTCCTACACTGATTCCTTTGCCCACCGATGTCTCGCTTTTCTGAAAAGTCGGACATTCAGTATGCTGCTGCCACTAACTTCTATCAGTTTCAATCGGCCCGAATCATTTGCTCTCGAGGAAAGGGGGATCATTTTCCCCTGAATGACCCCTATCGGCTGCAGACATTCCACTCCACGTCCTAAGGAGAGGGGGATCATTTTCCCCTGAACTACCACTACCCCTATCGGCTGCAGACATTCCACTCCACGTCCTCTCCTGGCATCATCTCTTAGCCCCCAAAAAGCCCACCTACTCCTCGTCCCCACCCTCTGATCCACTCCCAAACTGAGCTATCTTTTTAAATGACGACTTTTATGACATGAGACTTCCCTGCCTCAAATCTCGCAGTGGTTCCCGCTCTCCTCCGCCCTCACCTGGGCACACAGGTCCCCGCAGACTGCTTCTCCACCCTCGTCCCTACCCTGCCACACGCCCAGCGCCCAGCTGTGCTGCACGCCGCACGCTCCTCCTGGGCTGCCGCATTCTCGCCTGACCAGGCCTCCCTCCAACTCGTCCTCCCCACCGGCAACCCTACGCATCCTGTAAAATTCACTTTCTCCACGCCAGACCTCCTGGCTCACCATCATTTCCCGCTCTGTGCTCCCATGGCACTCGACATGCACCTTTAACGCAAAGCTTATCACTGCCTGTTCTTCACATTTCCATCCCAGAGGCACTCGATAGTGTTTGTTGGATTACTCTATTTAGAAAACCACCACTGAACATCTGAAAAAGAAATACATATAGCGTTCAAGGCAACAGAGATACGTCAAGTTCAATTCGTTGTGAACGTAACCACCTCTTTATCTGCCCAGGACTGTGCAGAATATGGAAGCGGAAGCCACAATCCCTAACCGCAATGGGTCTGAAGACTTAGTTAAAGGGACATTAAGGGGCACGTGAAACAATTAGTGCCAGGTCAAGCAGCACTGTGAGCTCCTCCCAAGGGTAAAGGAGAAACACTAGTTGCTCTAGAAGACCACGCAGTGCTGTTACCGAGGGCCGACGAAGTTCTTAGAGACAAGGGATGTGGAGGGTACCTGCCCTCGAAAGGAGGCTTTGCAGGACGTGGGATTGGCAGGGTGAACGAGGCAAGAAGAAGACAGCAAGTTACGAGGCAGTTCTGGACTTTTCCATCGCTATCTTCCTTGGCAATAACAAAGTCTAAATAATGTTAAATATTTCCTATTGGCTAGTCCACAGAATGTTCTGAGGAGTTTGTACTTTTGATTCATGACCTTGTTGCCCTCGTGTAGCATTAATTTTCAGTGTCATTTAGAGAAATGGTATAGTTTGCAACATGGCCTCCCCCCATACGCACGCACATCCATCCTTTTTAGCCTTTATTGCCCCCGACTGCCATGCTTTTTGAGTTCTTGTGCCTGCTTTTCATAATTTTTCTGCCTTCTCTCTTGCTCTCGTTCATATTTTTTTCTGCTTTCAGAGTGAAGCTGTATCCAACCTCTTTGCTTAAAAATTGTGGTTAGCTGAGAAAACAGATTACCTGACCTGCAGTCATCCAAACACACCTGAAATACTGTCCCCACTTACGAGAGAAGCATAATCAAATGGAGCCATAGCCTTGACAGGATCATGACAAAACGGTCCAAGGAAATGAGAATGTTTAGCCCAAAAAAGAGACAACTTGGGCTGACATGATTGTTTCCTTCGGATGTTTAAGGAGCTTTCAGATCGAGGAGACATTTAACTCATTCTTTGACGCACCAGAACCAAGAAAGGGAGACGACTGTGACGTTTCAAGGAGGCGGGTTTCAGCTCCACTCAAGGGTGTCATTTGGAGAAGGGAAATCTTTTGAAAGTTGATATTTTGTGGCTTGTGAGTTAGATGCAGTCTAATGAAAGCACTTTGGGCTCACTGAGTAAAACTTTTGTCCTTGGATGCTGTTCAGACAGTTGGACGCATACGTGCTTAGTCATTTTACCTCTGAAATGAAATTCTCGCCCTAGACTCTAAGGCCTTGTTCTTCTCACTCTGGTGGCTGTGAAAGGTTTCCTGGCTTTGGACTGATTTCCTCATATACGACAGAGACCCTTCCCACTGACCTATCTTGTCAGGTTGAGTTTAGGAAATGCAACCGGCAAGTAAGTTGTGTCTGTGGCTATGTTTAACAGATTTAAAGAGGTCCGTGAATTCGCCAGGAAGGAAACTGTCTGCTCTTTTTATTTCCTTTGAAAAAGGATTCTTATACTCATAGATAAAACAATGTGTTATTTTTGTAGCTGAAAAGGATGAGTGGACTGTGGAGTCAAAGTAGCTTCTTTAAATAATCAGGGGTCTTGTTTGGTTTGGACGGCACAGGAGCACAGGGAAGCTCTCAGAGGGGAAGTTCCAACATTAAAAGCAACAACAAACTGTTACTAACCAAAATAATTTCCGAAATTAACAGAGCATGCAATAGCCCTTGGAACTCAATGGGGCTGTGGCAATGAAAGTGTGGTGCATCTTCGTCCAACAACTTAAGATAACTATGTGCTATAATTATCACTGCAAGTAATCACGATATATATAAATACGTTCTTAGAACAGATTTAGGCCTTGCTATTGAAATGCTATTTTGATAGCATTTATAATTACACAGGAGAAAACAACCCGAAGACTAACTACCATTTTGACATTTCCGAGGATGGCTGATGGGTACACATCCAGACAGCACAGGACTGCCTCGGGGCCCTGCAGTCTCGACACCTGACATGGCATTCAAGGTGTAATATGTCCATTTTGTGCCACAGTCACTAAACATTAATGCGTTTCGGGAAAGGATGCACACAGCGGGAAGTATACGCTACATCCTTGAACAAGATTCCAAGAGTGAAGACTAGGAAAAGATCAAAGCAACACTGTCCTGGGTCTCCAGCCGTTCCTTTGAGCATCCTTGGCCAGCTTTCAGTTTTCCTTTCTCCTCCGAACCCTGAGTGTCCTCCACGCTGGCATCTCTCCTCCTGAACCCTGCCCCTGCATTCACTCCCAGGCCTCTCCTGGCACTAGGAAGGATGTGATAAGCTAACTCACAAGTGCTGCGGGTGACTGATGTTACTCCTTTATTGGGTGCTGGCAGTTCAGGGGGGTTTCTGGAGGAGAGAAGGGCGCTCAGAACAGAGATGAACTGCCTGCTCTCTCATTTCACACAGGAAGGCGGGGGGCGGGATAGACCTGCCTTTGTACTGCAGATCTAAACAATGACATAAAGCTGTTCTCAGTCGAGAATTCAAAAATGGTGATGAAATTAATTCAGTTATATTTTATGCTATTTGAACATGCACATAATGTGCATTAGCCTTCTTAACTTTTGCAATAATCCGATGAAGGTTTTTTTTCATACTGACAAGTAAGAATCTGAGGCTCAGAGAACCTTAGGACTCTGTCCAGGGTCACCAAGCTGGGGAGTGGCCGAGCTGAGAACTGTTCCCCAGTCTGAAGCCAGGTGCGTCACTGCTCACGAGCTGCGTTACCTTGGGCAAACTGCTGCAGTGGGCTCTTCTACACAATGGACGTCAATAATGGCAATCCAAACCAGCACGTCTGAAACAGCCTCCGGCACCACGTGGAGACTTAAAATACGAATTAACACCATTATTTGTTAATACGATAAACCGAATCCCATTTCAGCGAAACTTTCTATATTACACAGTCTTCCTAGAATTACCAGTGAGTCACCCAAATGTTGTTCCAAACCACGAAAATCCTATTTGCCCTAAGGATTTAATGTGCTATAATAAAAAAAGGTTTACAGAACTGATGGCACCTAGGAACAATTTTAAATTTCTTTACCTAAAATTCTCTTGCAAACATACTTCAAATTTAAACCTAATACAACATTTCCATACGTCACCGTCCTTGAGAGGCATTCCTAACTGGTGTGCACATATTCCTAAAAAGCTGCATAAATAATATGACGGTAACTTTAATATTCCTACAAGCCTGAGAGAAACAGCACCAGTTTGGAACCCCATACCATATGGAAGTGATGTCCCTGAGACCTTGTGCTAACTCCTGTCACTGTCAAACCCCACCCACGTTTCCGCTGGCCTCCTCTGCCCTGCCATGTGCAGCTGGCCTGCTTCATGCACTGAGCTCACCAGCTGTCAGCAGCAAGTTGAATCTGGGTCTGGTCAGGCTGGTGTGTGGATATCTGACCTCTGAGAAAACGCCCACAGCAGTCCACCTAACCTAAGACTGTTCTGACGGTTACTTTCCAGATAAAGACAGAGATCGAGCTATCAAATGAGATACAGAGATACTACATTATAGCTTGTAAAACCCTTATTTTAGTATTCAGTAAGCAGAAATAGAATGTTAAGTAGATCTTTCCCTTCTAAAAAATGTTCATCTTGAGGAATGTTTTTAATGAGTTGATTCTTTAAACGTATTAAGTGCACACAAACACATTCGGTCCCACCGAAAGGAATTTCGCCTGAGTAAGGACTGTGGAATTACTCTGGGGGTCAACTTCCTGCCCCGTGGAATGCAGTGGGAATGTTCCCACAGTGGGGGGTGGGGGGGTCTCTCCCAGTGCACTCCAAGCAGGAGGCATCTGAGAAGTTTTATGTAGACAGTGCCCTGTCTCGAGATGCTATCAGCATTTCCAACTGCCAAAGGCCACTGTACCCTCAGCAGGTCCCAATAGGAGTCCAGGAAACTTATTTACAGCATAAGCAAAGAAGTGCGTGTGTGCAGCGAAGCAGCATGAGACCTCTCACTGTGGGGTAGAAAGTCCAAGCTTATGTTAACTTGAGCTTACGATACTCCCATGGAAAGGATGCACAGTGAGAAAAAGGTGGTCATACTTTGAAACGTCTTCAAGGAAGTTTCCTCAGTCAATCCCATGAGGTCCAGGGACACTCAGCCACAAGCTGACCAAGCGGCACATGCAGCCACACTCACTCACGCAGCCCGTGTCTCCGGGACACCGATTACGTACCAGGCTCTCTGCTCAACGCCAGGGAGGGAGGGAGCCAGAGAACCAAACCCTACATCCCACTGCTTCGCTCCAGCTTCGAACATACTGGCCATTAGGATCCGAATTCCAGACCGTGGGCTCCAGACCACGCCCTTGGGCAGCAGAGGAATGGGATTAGGTCTGTGATTTGGGACGGCCACTCGGGCTCCAGGGTGGAGGAGAGACTGGAGGACTCTGGGCTGGTTAAGAAGCTGAAGCAGTTGTCCAGGGGAGAACTGATGGCGCCTTGATTTAGGCAGTGATGGCGGGCTAGCACAGGAGGCGACGATTTCATGAGCCATGGGAGTAGAACGGGCAGGACTTTGGCATGGGACGGACGCACAGAAAATGTCAGTTTGCCCTCTACACTGAAAGGCAGGCACACTGCAGGGGCTACGGGGTGCAGCAGGAAGTGCATGTACTCAGTGGCTGAACCGATGAGCCAAGAGGCGCAGGTTCCCAGCTCGCGCACTATTATACTGTGATTCAGGGCGGAGAACCTCCACGCAGATGCCCGGGGTGCTCAGGGTCTGGCCCTGTCCTAGCTCTCACCAGTTCCCTGCCGTTTCCCAGGCTGGGTCTTTACTCATACTGATCCCTCTGCCTATATTCCCCTCCCCTGCCTTCACCTCTATAGGTCGAAATCCCCTTCAAATGTCTCTTCTTCCAAGAGGTTACACTCTCTCAACCTCTGAAACCCTTTTTGTCTCATTTCTTTTGATTTGTCTCTTGATTAGGCTGTGAGCGAGCTCCTTGAGTGCCAACTGTCCCTTATTCATCTTCCCGTCTCCTCCTGGCCTGTGGTAGGGCGCAATACGTTTCTGTAGACTTGGAACAAAGAGCCAGCGAGACGATGTGTTCATCTGTGAAACAGGATGTCACTGCCACCTACTTCGTAGGGTGATTGCGAGAGCTTGGCAACTAAGTGCCCGATAAATGGTATCACCCAGGTCATCATTTCTAAAAAAAAATGTTTCAGTTGTTCTTGGCCTAAATTAATACTAAGCCTCTGTCTCCTTTTCACGAAGTTAAAGGCTCAGGACCTCACTTTAGAATTTCTGAGGAACTGTCCCCTGGGACACTCTCCCGCCCACGGGGGGCATTCCTTTGTAAATCCCAGAGCGCTTCCCCTGTGGAGGCTTCTCTTGAATATTCAGAGTCTTTTCTTTCTGGTCCTGGGGCACAAGCGCTCAGCCTTTGATCTCTGTGATCCTGCGGAGGGAGGTGACTGGGAGGAACCCCACCTCAGCGGTCACCTCTTGGTCACCTCTTCTCACCTCAGTCACCACAGGCTGACGCTGAGAGGTCAGCAACAGAGCCCCTAGACGTGGGGAGCTGGACGTGGGTGATTTGGCCTGGGGGTTCCAAAAGGAGCAAGCAATTGTGACAGTCCTTGAGCTTTATTTTTAGTTCTAAAACCTACTTTGAAGAATTTTGTGAGTCCCAAAGGAGCCCTGATACGTAATTTTTTTTTTTTTTTAGAATTCCCTCTAAAACCCATTAGGGAGATTTAACATCTTCCAGATTTAGCAGGTCAATAGCTTTTGTTCCTGTCTTAATTTTTTCCCATTCTTAATTTCTCCTGATATTTAACTGGCCATTTCTGGGACTATGAAGTTTGCACACTCAACGGCATGATTTCTGGAAAGTCTCCTAGTTTAGTGGGGGTAGATTAGGACAATCCCACGGGCAGGAATGAGCAGCCCCGAGGGCATCGGTGCCAAACGCCTCTGCGCGATCCAGGGCCCCGGCCTCGCCTACGAAACTGTGGGGTCCCTAAGCCTGAGGACCAGCTTAGCACCGCCCTGGTGTTGTGTCTCTCCAGGCACCTCGGACAGATCCAACCTGGAGCTCATCACGCTGACGTGCACGTGTGTGGCTGCGACTCTCTTCTGGCTCCTGCTAACTCTCTTTATCCGAAAACTGAAAAGGGTAAGAACATTTCAGGTCGGTTCTATGCTCCTTTCTACGTGAGAGTCTAAGGTGCCCGGCTGATGTCTCGTGCAGGCACTGAACAAACGTTAGACGTCTTTCCCTTCCCTCTCGTTCCTGGTGAACGCTGAAAAGTGAATCAGTTAAATGTCTCTAATCCATAAAGTGGGGCATTCACAAAAGGCTAGAACACAGGCAGATGAATATTCCCAGGCACAGAAAGGATACTTAGGATCTAAAAGTATGTAAAAAAGTCTTTCAATTAAATTCAGTATGAGACCCATGAAACCTTCTTTTACTGAACCTAAGAAATAAAAAGCCAACTACGGGCGCACCGCTGACGCACCTGTCACAACACGGAAACACAGACGTGCCCTGCACTGCACGCCTGCCGCACCCCTGGGGAAACCGAGTTCTTGGGAACGCGAGGTTGGGGTCGGAAGTCGGGACATCAGATTTCTCTGTGAGGCCTGCAGCCTGACCTGCTTCTCTAAGCTCAATGGGGAAAGAGCCGATGCTCATGCGTTCATTCACTCATTCATGCCTCAGATATTTACTGTGCCTGCTCAAGGCGGAGCGCCGGGCCCTGGGTAAGGCTGTCTGGTGACAGTGGAGAACGGATGACAGTGTGTGCAGCCCAGGGCGGAGACCCACTGTGATCAACTACTAGACAGACGTGAAAGTGTAACTGGAATCAGCCCACAGGAGGACGCGTGAGGGCGTGGTCAGGCAGAGGAGGAGGGGAAGGTGTTGCAGGCAGAGAAGAGCCACGTGAAGCTGGGCCGGGGCAGAGGGACATCGTGAGACAGAGGCTGACAGAGGCCAGCGGGGCTGCAGTGGTGGGAACAAGGCAGGGAGACAGGAGACCGCACCACCAGGCAGGGCTGGCAGGCCACAGTAAGGAAGTTGGTCTGTATTCTAGAACGGGAAGCCTGGGAGCGGGGAGCAGGGCTGTTGAGCCCAGGTAGTGATTTCAGTGCGGGAAGATTTGTGTCTGCAAAGATCATTGTGGCTGCTGTGAGGAGAATGGAGGGAGGCCGGGGACAGTGAACAGAGACTCCTCGGAGGCTTCACAGCCGTCCATGTAAGCAACGATGGCCGCTCAGTCTAAATGATTAGAGTCAAGGGAGATTTAGGAGGTAAAATCAAGAAAACCTGAAAAAAGTCAGAGAGGCCTCCGCGATGCCTAGAGACGCATCGGCCCTTATCAACGTGCCAGGCCTTGTGGGAAGCTCTCTGCGTAGCATCTCCAACGACCCCTTAAACAACTCAAAGCGGCGAAGACAGCATCGTTACCGCTTTACAGAGAGGGAGACCGAGGCTCAGAGACTTCAAGTAACTTGTCCAAAGTCGCAGTGCTAATTAGAGCTGGAGCTGGGTTTTGAACCCAGGTTTTTTGGCCATAGACTTGATGTTCAAAACCAATGAAGTGTACTTGTTAGGGCGAGAAGCGAGGCGCGCAGCCATCCTCTGCGGTGGATGCGTAACCTCGGGCTTTCGCCATGTGTGGCGATGGTTCTGAGACATGACAATTAGAAGGAAACGAGGGTCAAACAATAGCATCTGAAAAGGGAGACAGGCACACAGGGAAGCGGGCCGAGACTGCGAGGGAGGCGCAGAGGCTGCGGGAGTTCAAAGGCGGGGGGCGGGGGGGACTTCAGAGACAGTGCAGTTCAGAGACAGACTTTGAAGGCTGTGGCTGGAAGGAAAGCAGCAGAAAAACACAGCCCTGCTGCTTCCCACTCCCCAGATCAGGGCAGGGGTCTGGCTACTTCGCACATAGGAGCACAGTGGACAAAAAACTGGAAAGGCAAATTGGGACTAAATTGAATAGGTCTGTTGTATTTCTAAAGTTCTATGGCATTCTGATGTTGATAAGAAAGGATGAGCGGGAGAGATTATCATCTAAACGACAGAATGCCCATAAAGCTGGACAAGTGACTGGCTGTAGGAGGCAGAGAGGAACAAGGCATCAAAAGCTATTTGCATGTGGTTCCTCTAACCACAGGTAAATCCCTCGTTTGTGATAAAGACTACTTTGCCTTTTCATCCCCACCCCGCCTAGGCTGGTGTTATAATCATAGCTAGCTTCACTGATGCTTATTATTGCACCTGGGCCCAGTTCTGACAGTTTTACATGGATTATTTCATCGACATTCGGGACCCTCTGAGATAAGGACGCTCATCACCATTTTACAGAGAAGGAACTCAGCTTAGGAAAGGTCAGCAACTCGCTGGACGCTCTGGGCTGGTCAGAGGTCGAGCTGTGATGCAGGTCTGGGCAGTCGGCCTCCACGCCTGGGCTCTGAAGCGCTTGGTGGTGCAACACCCCCGCTGCTCAGTGTTAATGTCAACCGAGAGAATAAACATTTGTCAACTAAGAGTCTGCTATCACGCTGTCCTCAGAGCCCTTACTGTAGGTTTTTTGGTGTTTCCTCTCATCTGCCTTATTGAGATAAACCATCACATTCCACAGGTGCCACACGGGGACATTGTTTTCCCTCGCCTGCCCCCTCGGCACCTCCACCAACACCGCTGCCACCCCCATCCCGGCCCCCTGCAGAACCCAAGATGTCCCTGCCAGGCCTCAGCACTCTTCTGCTCTCTGAAGACTGGAGCTGCTACTTGTGGCCTTGGCACACTGGACACTGAAAAGTTTAGTCACATAACCTGCGCCAGCAGCTTCTCTAATGAACACCCAGGACCCCGCATAGGAATTTACACCCCTCCACAGCCTCACAGACTCGCACGAGTGTCTGCCAGGCTGGGCCCCTACAGCCGACACCAGGGGCAAATAGCAGTTCGTGACAAACGTGCTCCAGGTCTTCCTGTTTTCCATTCTTTGTGGAGGCCAGGCAAATCTTTCTGCCTTGAGCAGTTAGTGATAATTTTTGTGAGAAAGAGTCTGACTGCAAGTGATGGATGAGGTGAGCGGTGACAGCCCAGAGCGGGGTGAGGGCTGAAGAATGTGGGCGGGTGTGGGATGGTGTGCTGGGGAGGCTGTCTTCTCTGCTGAACTCTGACCCTGTAAAGGACAGGCGCTGAAGGACGGGCCCTAGAATGCATTGAAATAAAGTTCGCATAACTTTTAGGGTGGGTGAGCTTACTTCCTCTCTGTTCAGCCCACATAAGGGAAGTCAGTTCTACGATTAACAAGAAATACACCCGTGGGTTTGAGTCTAAGACAGTAAGAATGATCTGGAATAAAGGGTATTTCCTGGGACTGACTGGCATTACCGAGATAAAACAAGCACTCGAAGGCAGACGCTCGCCTTCCTTATTTGACATCCCACCAACGCCGAACGAACCTGGGATGTGGCTGTAAGTCGAGCTCCTCGGCTGGTGAAATAATCCACTTCTATTTCTCACTGAAGGTAAATCATATCCTAATGTCACCAACGGACCCTGTAGCCATTTCAGGCAGCTGCCGCAGCTAAGGGGACAGGCCCTCACTGCATATGACACGTGCCTCTCGGCTGTCCCACGGGCAGTGGGCTTCCTTTGCCACCTCTGGCCTTTCTTGCAAATGTAGGAAAGCTACAGCCATGGAGCGCCCTGTCGACCCATCGGTGATATGTACTCCCGCTGACACAGAGTGGCCACGGAAAGTTATTGTCAGTCACTGTTTGGAACGGTTTTATGAAAATCCTTTGCATTTTTTAGAAGAGGACTGTCACAGGCTAATTAAGAGCAACCAATAAGGTCACCGGAGAATCCAAGCGCGTTTTATATGAGATAGAACAGCAGAGCTCGCACCACAGAGACGCGGTGTGGGAAAAGTAAGGCCTGTCCCGTGACACTGCACGTGCAGGTGTGACGTGCGCATGTGTACACAGTGGGCTCCTGTCTGTCCCCACCACAGGTGTCAACCAGGTAAACCCAAAAAGCAGCAGACGTGCCAAATGTTGTTTTATATTGGACAGCCAGGGGTCTTTAAGTCGTTTCCTTGTTGGTGACTTTGAGGTCTCTTTGTTTCTCAGTCTTCTACAGAAATAAAGACGGACTACCTGTCAATCATAATGGATCCAGATGAAGTCCCCCTGGACGAGCAGTGCGAGCGTCTCCCTTACGACGCCAGCAAGTGGGAGTTTGCCCGGGAGAGACTTAAACTGGGTAATGTATTCGTCCAACAGATGCCTGAACCCAGGATGAGCACCTACTGTATGCACTGCTTTGAGATTCTACCGTCCCGCCAGCAACGGCCTGGCAAGGGGGTGGGCACAGGGGTGAAGGACCCTGATAGGATGCTGAGACGCGAGGTCAGGGGACAGGGAGCATCTGTTCGTGCTCTCCACGGTTCTCAAGCACCTCCTCTGAGCAGCAGACACTCGGCGTCTGATCCCTCCCCGCTCAGCATGACGGCGCTCGCCATAAAGGCAGAGAAGTGAGGGAGAGAGGATAGTCCCACCGGGAGCCTTACGAGCGCAGGCACACTTAGTGACAATTGTGAGGAGTCTGAACTGTGTGCCCTGAAGACAGCTCAGGAGGAGGATGGCACAACCAAACGTCTGGAGGAAGCTGGTGCTCTGCAAGGCCGCACACGAATCCACTCGTCGTCGGCTCTGAGTTTCCCGGGGTATTCGAAATGTCCAGTGGAGAAAGCCCTCGGGGTCATTCGAAGGGCAAGGGCTGTTGTTTTCCAGGTAACACGGACGCCATCAACACCAGGCAAATGTGCTCCCCGCTAGTTGCTCCAGCTCAGACACCACAGCGTGACTTAATCTCCCGCCGTGGCTACAAAGCATGGGGGCCTCACTCACTCCCATCCGAAGTATCTGGGCTGCGAAAGCTTCTGAAAGTTTTCCACTCATGCCTATGCACGCCAGAGTCATTAGTGGCTGGAACCAGGAAAAGAGATCATGCCTCCCGCATTCCTGGAGCTTGTCACTCAGTGCGAGGGCCCGCTGTTCCAAATTCCACGGCACGGCCTCCCCTCCCCAGTGCAGCCTGCGTTGAGGTGTGAGGCGACAGAGAGGGAGAAATGACTTTTTTGTTCTCTTGGGCCTTGAAATGATTCCACTTACTTTTCCTCCTACACGAGAACGAATACTTGGCCCCAAGAGCATGTTCTCTTTGGCTTGAGGAAGAAAATTGGAAAGCAGTAAAAAGCTGGAGAGGCAAAAGCCAGTAATGGCTGCTGACGGGGAAAAAATATCAACTAAATTTAGAGTAGTTAAGGGCAGGTGGCACAGGAGATGAGTTCCTTCTGCAAGTCTAAGCTACGTGGCAGCTGGCCCGGGCCCCTGCAGTGACCTTGGCAGGGGACATGGGATAAATTCCCACAACTGTAAGCCATTCTCAGGCCACGTTGCTTGCCAGAGTTATTGGTCACAATCAAACATGCTTCTTCCAGAATAGGGCGCGTGAGCTTCCCATTTCTTCAGCCCTTGGCCTCGTGTCATCGCGATCCATCACACGCAAGGACACTGCTGAGCCCCCCACCGGAACCCCTGAGGCTCTGTGGGTCTCAGGGAGCCCACTTCAGGAGAGTCTCCTTGATGAAGGTCTTTCTCACGGCTCTCTTACTTCCCAGAGTTGCCAGATGCTATGATTTGGTTAACGGACACGTGAGTGTCTTTGACGACAGAGAGAAAGTGTGGCACACCAGCTACCTGTCCTTCAATGCAGAGCGGGGCCCCAAGGGCCCAAGGGGTGCTCTCCTACTAACTGGGGAGCAACAGGCCTCAGATTTGTGTTTCTTTGTTCAGCCAAGTAAACGACAGAAAGCGATCTGAGGCAACATCTGGAAGGAAAGTAACCAAGGTTACGTCTGCACAGAAAGAGAGGAAAGGCGGCTTGACGGGCAGCTGCGGAGGGGCTTCAGACACACGAAGTGCACCGAGCAGGGCGTGTCTCATTCCAGCCGTGTGCGCTCTGTGGGTTACTCTTAGCAGCGAAGTCAGAATTCACAGCGCCTGGTAGATAGATACGGTGGGAGCTTAGGTCACAGGTGTTGCTGCCACTGAAATTCCTGAAATCTGGTAGGTAAAGAAACTGTTTTGTTAGTGATTCCTCACTAAGCCTCAGAGAGGACTCAGCTTCTATAAATTATCACAGACGTTGGGATAATGCCTGCCATTACATCTTCCTACTGGAAAATAAACGCAGAATTAGCTAATATGGGAAACAACGCAAGGAGTCTGGAACTTAGCAAGCGGATGGTGCCTAGACCACTGCTGCCTCTTGTAAGACCGGCTCTGAATGACAGACAGGGGTCCAGCCCCATGCTCCCATGCAGTCTGTCTGGAGTGTCCCAGGGACCCCGGCCAGCCATTCTTGGAGGAAATTCCAATGTCCCTTCATTGTATGACAATGACCTAGCAGTTTGCTGAGCTAGTTAGTGGCATTTAGGTAGCACTAAGAAGGTCTTTAAGGGAAAAAAGATCAGACGAGGTTGAGGCCAGTGTGACCAGGCTCCCTGGAACTGGAACTGCGGGTCTGCCAACAGAGTCCGACGGGTCAGACAGTTAAAGGGCCCACGACAGCTTCCTGCTGTTTTGTGAGGCAGCAGGAAGCTTCTGAGAGAATAAAGGAAAAGACTGGGGGAAGCCAAGGGAGAACGAACCAATTCTCACCGACAGGAGCGAAGCCCCCGAACCCTGTCACGACGGCTAAGGGAGTGCACGGAGGCTGCAGTGTGCAAAGCGTCCCGCCCGCCCCAAACCAGCAGGAGCTTTGGCGGCCTGTGGACGGTTGTCCCAAGGTCCAGAGTGTCGTACTATTTCCAGGCTCGGGGCTCTTCACAAGATGGTAGAAGGTACTTCAAAAGAAAAACGTTCTCATCCTAAACCGCAGGGAGTAAGCCTCCACTCAGATGCGCCAGTGCCGCCAAGTTGGAGGCAGTGTCTGCTGGTGCTTCCTCCGCACATGGTCCCCACAGTCCCCACATCCAGCACCTTCAGGCCACCGAGGCTCTGCCACTTAAACCAAGTCCCCGTGCTGGTCTGTGTCTCGGACGATTTTATCTGAAGAAGGACGCACTGACTACGTCCCTGCCCGGGGTACCTCCTCTGAGAGGAACGGGCTTTGTCAGTCACTACAGGCACACGTGACCAGAGGAAAAGCATGTCGCCAGTGCGCCCCTCCTAATGCAGAGTGCGTCCCTCTGAGAGAGACGCAGAGACAGCTACAGAGCGGCTCATATGATTACGCTGGAAAATGCAATTCTCTCGCCTCCTAAGTGGACGCCAGGGTGGCTGGCAGCGAAGATACTAGGCGGAGGTAGTGTGAAGACATCTTCGTTACTGAGCGGTTGTGCATAAAAGCATGAAGGTTCCAACGGGATGGAGCAGCAGGAAAACTTTATGACAACCTGTACAAGAATCTTAACAAATGAGAAACTATGTCCTTTGGGGAAAGGGATTGGAATAGAAGCAGGGGGAGGGAAGAAGGAAGGGAAGAGGGAGGGAGGAAGGAATAAGGGGGGAGGGGGGGGGGGGGGGGGGGAGGGAAGGAAAGGAAGGAAGGGGGCAAGGAGAGAGGGAGGTTGGCTGGCTGGCTGGCGGCTAACTCAAGGCATGTTATCGGAACAGTCTGAGAAAGAAGACTCGGCTGGGAGAGGAGGCTGCTGTGTTAAATTAACACTCTAATTACGAGGACTTAACTTTCGACCAGAGGCATTTTCTTGGCTCCCCCCGCCCCACCCCAAGAACCAAAAAGGGTGACTGCTTTGGCCCCTCTTCCTTTTGCCCCATCGGGCTTGAAGTGCACTGCTTCTCCGGGCTCTCCTTAGCCACCTATCCCGAGATGCAGGGGAGCTGAGGTTTCCCGGGGTGCCCTCCTCACGGAGCATCACTTTCAAGGTCTCGCGTCCCCCCCGCTTGCCCGGGACTGTAGGAGCCGGGCTTTGAACACCCCACAAATTCCCCAGCACCACTGTCCCCTCTGCACGAATGGACAGGGGCCTTCTGCGCAGCGGGCACGGGGCGAGGTTCTGGGCAGATTCAGACATGGTCACTGCCCCTCTGTCAGGCTGCTTCACGCAAGGGCGAGGAAAGAAACACGTCCACAGGCGCCCCGGCAGGACCTAACGGGTGCCACTGCAGACACCTTGCTTTGTCCTTGCACTCGGCAACCTCCCTGCAGTTGAAACAAATTACTGCCAGTGGCTGACCGCGAAGGTTTGTAATCTGAAGTCATATCAGGGATCCTGGGAATATTCTGCCTGCCAAAGAAGTCAGATAGGACGTAGTGGTTCTTTCTTAGCTATGAAGCATTATCATAACCAACAGCAATAAACACCATTCTCGATTTCTTCCTTTCTGCTAAAAACACATCAGATGATCTGAAGTGGCAAGAAAAGGGACTTAGGTTAAGCGCAGGGACACATGCTTCCTGATTAGATTATTAAACAACTGAGGAGACTGCCCAGGACTTGGTGGCCTCTCCCTTCCGGGGGGACTTTGTGAGGACACCCGCCGTCCACCAGCGCCAGTGCCTTCCAGGGGCCCAGCCTAGCTGAGAAGGACGAGGGTGCCTCAGAAGCACAGGAAAGAGGTGGAAGGAAGACACTCCAGAAATGTGTCCCTCACTTTGACTCTTCTGGGGCCGGTTCACTGGAGACCCCATTCAGAGCTACACGCCTCACGCCACACATACGCACACGGTAAAGGTGACAGCTCCTTCCTGAAAAAGACTTAAACTCGCCCAGCTGGCTCGGCAAATAAACCAATGTCTTCTTTTCATTATAGGCAAATCGCTCGGAAGAGGGGCCTTTGGAAAAGTGGTTCAAGCATCTGCGTTTGGCATTAAGAAATCACCCACGTGCCGGACTGTGGCTGTGAAGATGCTGAAAGGTATGGACACTGTAGTTTGGCTTTCGACCGACCCATTACGTCCCCTAAACATTGATACTAGGTGAACACAGCCTGGGAACACACACGAGCTGTTTCTGCTCTGTCCACAAAACTTCCCTCTGCTGCCAGAAGCATCTTTACGTCAGGAGTTTTAGATTAGGCCAGCAGGAGCTCAGCACAAACTTTGTAAATGAAACAACGCAGCCCGGTCCACAGGAAAACAATTTCTGTGATCTTGGAGATCTTTCCCCCACCACATCTCAGACCCTAGATTATCAGGGACCATGGTAACCACAGGTTCAACATTTTGGAATGATCCACTATGACGTCAAAATGGAAATTTAGCTGTACATCATAAATCCCGAAGGTTAAGCTGGGGCTTGACTTGACCGTAAAGGAAACCTGGGAAACTGGAACAAACGAGTGCATCAGAGCCATAAATTATTTTACACTGTCAAGTCCCAACCATAAAACATTTTCTCTTTAGAAATTAAAAACAACAACACCACAAACGAATTATCTTCCTTCCTAGCGCTGAATGATACGACCAGCCCGCGATGCACTGGCAGGTAGAGCCAGGTCACACAGTGAACTATGAGCACCGCCACAAGGCAGGCTGAGTGAAAATCAGTGAAAAGTGTATAAACCAAATATCTCAAAGACTCAGGTCTTTGTGTAGAAAATACTTCGTCTCCTCATTCGTGCTAGATTTTTATGTCACTTTAACGTGTTTTAAAGTCCCCAAACCAAAAGAAACAGGACTGAAAGCCCAACGGCTGGTTTGCAGCCTTCCGAAGTCTCCCAGGTATTGGCAGGGGCCTGAGGCTCGGGGAGCCATGCCCCCGACTAAGCAGGTACCCAGCGAAGGCTCCCGGAGAAGGGGGCCATTTGCTCAGGGGACTTCAAAGCTCCTCCTCCGGCACTGACACCATCACTGCAGAAGTATCAAGTAATGACATTTTCCACATCGAACGGCTGTCCTTTACAAGGAAAGGCTTTGATAACACTCTACGGAGAATCTGAGAGTTGTAGTCTGAAAGTAACCAGGAAGGGAGTTGGCACCCAGGAGCCAGGACTTTTGTGGGAGATGGACGACTCGGATGGTGGCAGGTATTTCTGCGAACATCCTGCATTCCAACTCCCCAGCCCGGACAGCCCCACCCCAGACTCCGAAGAGAAGAGTCATCAACGTGGCTGCTATGTGAGAAAGCCCCAGACTGGGTGCTTTAATATATGCGGAGGAACCACCCGAAACTGCCATTTTCCTTACTGTCCTCTCTGCAGCCTGAGAGGTAGACATTATCCTAGAATGCCGATGAAGACATGTGGCCCAGAAAGGTTAACAGCCTCTGCAAGCTCCCAGTGCAGAAGTAAGGGTCTGATGCCAGTCTCCCAGCTTTGAGGGCAGTGCTTTCCCCCACAGTGCCACTCAGGAGGGCTGCGGAGGCCGCCTCCTAGAATGCCCCATCGCTCCAAAAGCGATCCTGGCCTGTGTTCCGGAGGCAATGTTGTGTCCAACCCTGAGACACGTCGAAACTGAATCTGGAAGCAGCTGCTTCCTCAGCCAGCACCATTTCCCTGCCTACCACCACCACACTCTCTCCAGGAGACGTCAGTCTGCTGCCCACGTTTGTCTATTATGGGCCCTGCCCACAAATGGAACCACCTGAGCCAGAAAGCCTGGTTTTCCTCGGTGCTAAGGGGGCATAAATGCATGCAGGGACTGAGGAGTCTGAGAGGGAAAATTCTGACTCGAGCTTTTTTTAGAGACCCAGAGAATCTACTCTATGCAAACAGAAATAGTGTGCCTAATATCTTCATAAGTGTTTATCTTTTTGTTCCCATCAGCCTTGACTGAAAAAGACTGCCAAATAACCCACTATATAAAATTCCTAAATACCACTTCCATTCAGCTTTCTTGTTTTTAAATTGGCCGGCCATCTGTTTCGAGGAGAAACTGCAAAGGCAGACCGTCAAATGCCATGAGCCAGAAGCTCTTTCGAAGCGCCCTTCGGTAAAACCTTTAACCTTTGGGCCTTATGCCTATGTCTGAAATGAGAACAATAATCATGCTGTTTATTTATCTAACAAATAAATGTTGAGTGTCTGCTGTGAGCCAATCCCGAGCTCGTAGGGAGGCTAGAGTTTATCTGGTTATTATTAAAAAATGATTTGTGCTTATGAAATATGTCGGTATTTACCACTATGTCAAATGCACGTCCATCGCCCCATTCCAGAAATACTCACACATGTGTACAAAGATTACACACAGGCTGCATCATTTGTAATGGCAAAAAAACAAAACAAAACAAACAAAAAAAACCACCCTGTATAGTCTAAACGTTAGGAATGCCATTGATCAATCAAAAAGAATGGAAAATCTTCAACATATAAAAGGGGTAAAAGCAAATTTTTAAAAATATGCATGTAATCCCATTTATACGAACAACAACAAAAACCTTTGTTTGGATATTTATAAATGCATAGAAAAAGGTCTGAAACTCCTAACAACAAACAGTGGTCACTTCTAAAAAGATAAGTTGGTTGGAGTGGCTTTCACTTTTTACTCTACATATATCATATCGTTAGAAAATTTTACGGCAAGATTATATGACTTTTTTGGTTCTAACAATAACTTAAAATGTTTAAATGCCTTAGAAATCAACCAATGAGAACAAAGAGAGATAACAAATTTAATTTAGCTTTAGACTTTGCTAATTCTTAGACTGATGTCGTTTATCTCTGAGAATGAAACTGAAGTCAAGAGGCTTACAGATCCTCGCAACTTGCGCTAACCCTGAGGACTCTGGGGAGGAAAAGGTTAAAGGGAGCACGTAACACACCACCATGACGATGTTTACAGAAGTGGCCTCCCTGCTGCTTGCAGGCCCCTTGTGCTCCTTCTTTGTAACTCCTCAAAGAGGGGAAAAGCTAGAGAAAGAGGTGCACTGTGGGCGCATCCCCTGCCTGGATGGTTCTGGCCGTGCCTGGTACTGGCAGAAGGGAAGCCTCTGGAAGGCGCTTCCACAAGGTGCCCTGCTCTGAGTCAGCCCATTACTGAACAGGACTAGGTCCAGAGAGAGGAAACGTGCGGTGACTAACCCCACCACCACGCTGCGCCTTACTGTAATCGAAAGGATGTTGGCTCGGGAGGGTGGGAGTAATGAAAACAGTCTGCAGACTTGGCCCTTCTGCAGAATATGGGGAAGTTAGTGAAGCAACCAGCTGAAGAGTGACAAACCTGGGGGGCAGTAATGCCGCCTCCGGCGGAAAGGGCCCCATTGTCCGGTCGCCTTGACTCTTCCTTGCTTCTCACACAGAGGGGGCCACGGCCAGCGAGTACAAAGCTCTGATGACTGAGCTCAAGATCTTGACCCACATCGGCCACCATCTGAACGTCGTCAACCTTCTGGGAGCCTGTACCAAGCAAGGAGGTAAATGAGAAAGGGCTGGCCGCTCCGCCTCACGATCCACTCGCTCACAGTGGAGTTCTCCGACCTGCAGCTCCTTCTCCCTAGCCCTGCTCCCCCTCACCTCCTGGAAAATGGCCTTTCAGCTGCTCCAGAGGAAATAGTTTGTCTACTTATAAAAGGAGGCTCCCACCCTAGAAAAGCTTTCCCTATATAGTTAAAGGTTCTGAAGAGGACTCCTTTTCAGATCTCCTTCCGCGGGCTCTAGGCCAAGTGGAGGGGGTTTTTCTGGAATGATGACTTTGAAGGAGTCTGACCAGGGCTAAGGTAAACGCATAGAAGGTTGTGCATCCCTTGAAGCTTCACCTAAAGCGGTGAATGTTCTTGAAGACCCTTCCATCCGCCCCTATGGCAAGGTTAGTGCCTGGCTGTAGGTGCGTGATCACTGCTGGAGCCAGAAAGAAAGGTGTAAAGGACCTACGCTTATAAATGTTTTCTAAGCCCAGCAAAGGTAGCAGAGATGAAAGGTAGCCGGGAAGGCCTATCGGCTACAGGTGGCGGTGGGGAGAAGATGCTAAGGGCTGGGGAGGCCAGAGCTAGAGTCCCGAGGACCTAGACACAGCTACCTGCTTCTCTATCATCCCTGAGTAATGCCAGGTGAGAAGCTCTTCCTCGAGTTCTCTGCCTTGGCAACCTCGTTCTGTTTGCCTCGGCTTCGCGCCCGTGATTCTGACTGGGGGTAACCAGAGAACCCACCTCAGGGTGCGCGTCGGAGCCCCGCGGAGCCGGCTTTAGGCTGGAAGCACCCCTTCCCCCCGAAACGCGAGGGTTGCTGGCCCCCAGGTAGGTACCCGGGACGCGCCGAATTCTCCCGGGTGGCGGGGAGTCATGGAACCACTGGAAGCCACCTCTTATTCTGTAACCCGGAGGGAACAGGTGCCGTCGGGGTCTCTAACTTGCATTTTTAAACCAGCGAAGTCCTGACTGACTGAACACCCCTCTACTGGGCCGGCCTCGGCCTCTGGGAGCTCGGGGGAACTAGGCCGTCAGGGCCGCGGGCTCACAGAACGCGGGCGGCCGCCCGCTCGAACAGTTCCGGGTCATCCCGCTTTGACCCGGAACCGGAAGTTGCGGCCCGCGGCGGGCCTCGTGCCCGGCCTTCAGCGCACCGCGTGGGACTCGCGGTGCAGCTCGATGTTTCTTCCTACCCAATCCTCTTGCTTCCTTTTGACCAAGACCCAGGAGATGATGGGGTCAGCCTCTAAGCTTAGTGTGACTCTATTAAATAGTTTGGGGGGGGGGACTTAAAAGAGTAATATTTTGTGACGCGAAATGTGGGTGCAATTCAAATTGGCGTGTTTATAAGGGGTTATTGAGCACAGTCACTCATTTGTACTGTCGGCTCTGGCTGCTTTGACACTACCAAGGCAGAGCGAATAGCCATATGGCCTGCGAGGCCTAAAATATTTACTGTCCCGTCCTTTACAAAAAAGTTTGGTCGCTGCTTTAGCCCTTCTTAAGCTGCTTAACAATGGGGTGAGTGACAGTGTCCTGAGGTCCCTCTACTCACAGAAGAACGTGTGGCTGGCACTTACAGGTGGAGCCCCAGCTTTGGCTCCTCCCCTCTTCAGTTGTTTCTCCTCCTACTCTTTCTGCTTCTCCCACACCCACAATCGTCTCCTATTCCTTTTGTATTTTTTAAACTCCTTCTCAGATTAAACTGAAAAAAATCTCTCACCCTAAGTTGCATCTCTAGGTCCCACTAATACAAAGACTAGTTGTTTTGAGGTTTCTGAGGCCCGCTGATGGCTGGCAAATAGCTGACTGGCTTGGCGTGGCTGAGCGTATGCTGTTTTGGCTACAGGGCCCCTGATGGTGATCGTGGAATATTGCAAATATGGGAACCTATCCAACTACCTCAAGAGCAAACGAGACTTATTCTTTCTCAACAAGGTAAGGAATTTTGCAGTTGGAGATTTTGAAAGATAGCAATGAGTTTCCATTTCGGCTATAGCAGGATAAAGCAAAAGAAACCTATATTTTTCCATCAATGACTAAGCTTAAAACTCAATCTCTGCTTTTTCCTCCTTTTCTGTTTTTTCCCTCCATGCTCATATATCACACTCTTTTAAAATTGTTTATCTCTTTAAAATGTTTTCGTTATATATCACACACTGGACGGCACAGAGAATATTTGATCTTAGTGTATGCAGCGATAATTAGGGGTTAAAATTTACTAGCCATCTATCTAAATATCTATCAGATCATCTTGATAACCTTATTTCTCTTTTTCTCTCTAGATATATAGAAACACACAAATCACTTAGTTATTTGTTTCTTAAAAGATGATAGCAAATATAATCGTCTCCATTTATTAGATTACAGGAATTTATGACTCAATCAACTGACTTCACAGTCAACAACAGACCGATGATAGGGCCCAAGAAATCACTTTCTCCTCTTCCTACAGCCCTTTCTCCCACTTCCCCCGACCCTACCACCCTTGTCACCCGTATACAGACACCAAATCAGTCTTATCCACTAGAGTAAAGGTATTTAGTAAAAGGAACACATGGGTCTAAGTACTGAAGGCAAACCAAGTTCAAGGGTTTAGTAAAGCTTTGCCAGTGTGACCCACAGCAACCATGTCATTGCCTTCTCTGGGCCAGAGAAGCTTGGGAGACAATTCGACATTATTAACTGATAATTAGCAATATTGGTGGTGAATCAATGTAGTGTGGAGGTTAAGCATCGGACTCCAGAGTCAGACCTCCTGGGTTTGAATCCTGTCTCTAACAGTGATGAAATCTAAGACCATGGTACTCAGGATACTCAGTCCTGCTAAATTTCACTTTCTCATTTATCAAATGGAAGTAACAGTAACTATCATGGTCATCATTATTGACTCATGGAGATAGAAAGATTGGGTGGGTCCAACTCAATGCCATTGACCTATTCGATCTGTGTAATGAATCAAGTGTCCAACATCCACGTATGGTGCCCATCTCTGTCATGTGGGCGAGAGTCATCAGGTGGCACACAAATAGGAGCCGCTGGACAGCTGGCCCATCCTCTCATCTCTCTAGCTTTGATCCAGCCAAAGACACACAGGTAGGTGTTCTAGACTGTATTTTACCCAACTTTAAACCATGCTGTCTCATAACTAGAATCTTAAAGCTGAAAGAGATACTTGTGATCAGCTAGTTCAAGTGATTGGCTTAAGGACACATACTTACCAAGAGATGAAGCCGGGGGAAAAGAACCCGGCTCTCTTATCTCCTCTTCCAATGCTTTTTCTGTGTGCTACATTGGACAAGGAGGAAAAAAAAAAAGAAAAAAAAAAAAAAAAAAACAGAAAAAGTGGAAAGTGGTGCCCTGAGCTAAGAGTGCAAACGCCCTTCAGTCCTGAAATCCTGGCCTAGCTTCAGGAAGAACTAAGCCAGCAGAACGCCCCAGGGACCGGGGCAGGATGGAACGTTTGGGTTTGTGCGTCCTTTGTTTTGAAGAGTTTGCTTCCTCCTCTGGCTATATTTAATGATTCGCCTCCCTGTCGGTGGAGCCTAGTGTTTTCGTGGAAAACACATGGCTGTATTTCATATTTGAAACCTAAAGGAATGTAAAGAGAAGGTAAAAGGAAAACCAAAGGCCAAATAGAAATGGGATATTTTATTTTCCAACTAAATTCGCCAGGATCCTTAAATATCGTTTTAATAGATCCACTGCATTCTGCCGGAGTCCCAAAAGTTCAGTACATCAACCTTTATTTAACAGAGGAGGTTACCAATAAGCAAAGCTGAAGGTACCGTTGATTGGGAGTCAGGAAGAGGGCGAGGGAGCGTGAGTCACAGTCGCTGGTGACACGCCCCAGGGAGCGTGGTCACAGACCTGAGCCTGAGTGGGCCCGTTGAGCACTTTTCTCCCTGACGCCCTTGCCCGCACTCTCCCGCTGCTGCCTTCAGTCCTGGGGACGGTCCTGTGAAAAATAAAACTCCAGGCCTCAACCGAGTGGAATCAAACCTAACTGCCTCAGGAAGACGCAATAACAAAGGGTTATATTCTTTACGTGTCCTCAGGTAGGTCACCTGGGTGGCGGTGGATGTTTACTCGGAGGCCTGCCTCCCCTCCTGCAGCACAGGAAGGTCTCTTCTGGGGCGGGGCGGGGCGGGGGAGGGGGATGGCTAGGAGCCCGGTACCCACCACCACACTCTCAGAGTTGGTCAGGCTGGCCCTCCTGAAGCTACCTCTGTCCTCTGCTTGCTCCCACTGTGCCCTCTAGTGGAGGGATCACTCCTACTTGGTGACATTTCTAGGAAAAGCCAAGGCAGGACCTGCGAGCCTGGTTAATCTTAGCACTGCCACACCGTGCTGGAGGATCAAGGGAAACCGCTGAAGCCTAGTTCCTCTCAGCCCGTTTCAATACTGGCATCTAGCAGAACTGAGCCTAGATACACGGTCCTGTCACGGAGCCACTGGGAGAACTAAGTTTCTCTTGTCGTGGTTGTTAGAGGAATTACTAAATGTGATAAAAATCTTTTCGGGTTCCACATGAACACCCAAAACCAAGAACTCCTTTTCTATGAGTCAAAACATAACAGATGATAGAGCTTTTCAGGTGAGGAAGATGGAACTCAGAAAAGTAAGGCGATTTGCCCCAGGTCACATGGGTACTGGAAGAGCCAGGTTATACACTGGGGCTTGGATGCCCCATCCAGGCCGAGAGGCTGTTTTTACCCATTAGGATCAAGCCGTATCTTTTATTTTCACTGGAGGAAAGAAAAAGAAATGTTCTTGCTCCCCCTTCCCCAAGGAGACTAAAGGAATTGGTAGCCACGGCCCTCATTACTCCCCACAGGGATTACGAAGTGAAGGCCCAGGTTCACTGGGCACCCTTTCCTGCCCATCATATCATCTTTCACAAGGTGGCCCATGGTGTGGAAAAGCGGTTACGGGCACAGACTAGAGCTGGCAAAACCTGGGCTCAAGCGTTGCCATTCACTAGCTGCATGTCGCTTTGATTCCTTGACTTCTCTGAAGTTGTTTCTTCGTATATAAGAACTACAGCATAAAACTGTTGGAAAGATTAAATGAGAAAATGCGCCTGAGATCCTTAACATCCTGGCTCCCAGAGTCAGCGCTCAGTAACTGCCAGTTGCTGTTAATACTCACATGTCCTACCTCGTGCGGTCTAGAAGCCCGGTCAAGAGCAGAATAGACTCCACGACCCCAGGAGTGGCCAGGTGCTTGCCCATCATAAAGCCCTTGCTGCTAATTCACTGTCCTTTTTGTGGAATGACATTCTCTCAACAGGGGCGATTGCCAGCTCGAGGGACTGACTGTCTTCCCCGGTGGCACTCCCTTTCATCCATGTCCCTCTCGGTCTGTTCAAAGGATGCAGCGTTACACGTGGAGCCTAAGAAAGAAAAAATGGAGCCAGACTTGGAGCAAAGCAAGAAACAAAGACTAGATAGTGTCACCAGCAGTGAGAGCTTTGCGAGCTCCGGGTTTCAGGAAGATAAAAGTCTGAGTGATGTCGAGGAAGAGGAGGGTAGGTATTAATTCCTTCCTGTCCTACAGTCGGAGATATTTTTACAACATACTCTGCATCTCTGAAATGTTTTTTTATTTATCAGCCTAATAAACATCCGGGAGACTTGGAGGGCAATGTCCCAAGCAGATAAGATTTGAATTAAGATTATTTTCAGGGTTGCTAATTTTGACAGGGAGCTGTAGATTGTCTCCCCTCGGGCCTTTTGTCTTCATGGCTCATTCCCCTTCCCCCACTCTGCTAAAACGGGCTGGAGGCCTGGAATAATCTCTGATATTCCTCCTGAAACTCAGATGCTCTTGAAAATGAACTCTGATCCACTTGTTGGTTGGTTTTATGTTTTGCTCACATTGTTCCAATATGGGATTTGGCGGAGTAACAAGCACCGTTACAAACAGCTACGGTTTTAATGATTTCCAGATTCTGACGATTTCTACAAGCAGCCCATCACTATGGAAGATCTGATCTCTTACAGTTTTCAAGTGGCCAGAGGCATGGAGTTTTTGTCTTCCAGAAAGGTCAGCCTTGCTCTTTACTGTCGTTCTTTGCCAAGCCTGGACACGTGGACGCTCGTGTGGACAAACGCGAGTTCGCTCTAAATCACATTTCCTAGTTGCTTGCACTCATGTCCTTAAACGTAGTGAACGTGGCGAACGCCTTCCTTTACGCCGATGCGAGTGAGGGCTTTCGACCGCAATGCGTCTTAGGTACTTAGCTCCAGGAGAAGCCATCCTGGGTTTCAGACTGGAGAAACCTGGGCCCCGTGCTCCGCGCTGCCCTCCCGCAAACCGCAGCCAGGTCGCCGCCGAGCGCCACAGCTTGGGATCAAAGGCTGCGGGTGGTTTTGCTCCGGGGAGAAGTCCCTGCCAGCTTCGTTGGTCAGGGTGCTGTCCCGCAAAGGCGTGGCAGAGCGGGCTCGGGCTATGCCTCGCCTTCGGGGCGTCCGAAGGCCACGTTTGTAAAGAGGCGCTTCGTGTCCGTGGCAGCTCCGTGGCAGCTCCGTGGGTGCTGGGGGCTGCTTCTGTCAGGTGACGGATGCTCGAGTGGAGAAGAATAATGACACACAGAAGCCGCAGGAAATTAGTCAGTCAGATTAAGGAAACGCATTGATTATGCAACTGTTTTATTATAGTGCATCCATCGGGACCTGGCAGCACGAAATATTCTTTTATCTGAGAACAATGTGGTGAAGATTTGTGATTTTGGCCTCGCCCGGGATATTTATAAGAACCCCGATTATGTGAGAAAAGGAGATGTAAGTCGGTTCGTTGTTTATTTGGCTCATTTATACCCTGTCATTTTAAGCCGCAGACCGGAGCCCTTGGTAAACATTCACACTTCCTCGGCAGTGGGCCCCGAAAGCCGTCACGTGCTTTCTGTGAAGACGAGCAGCCCAGGCGGCTGTGTTCCAGGGAGCTCTTGCGTGGGGCTCCGAAAGGCCACCGTCTCCTCATTCCGTTGTTCCCTCCCTCCTGGCTTGGTCCCTGTCCTCTGGGCAGCGCTGCCCGAGATGGCCAGCCTGAGCAGTGTTTAGTGGGGCCTCGGCGGGACCACACCGGCACCTCCCTCGGACTCCCGTGGGAGTTTTCTGAACCACGGGAAAGAACAGCCTGGACTCTTCCCTCAAATAAACCCACTGATGGCTTCAGCAGGTGTATAGCGCTCAGGAAAGGGTGGGGCGGGGGCGGGGGCGGAGTAGCATTATCTTGCTAGAGAGGAAACCGTTTGACTCCAGCATCTGCCTTCCATGCCCAGCATCCCCGGCTGGCTCGCACTGGCTTCTCTTCCCTGCTTGTTTTTGGACGGAGTGTTATGTTTCACTTTTGTGGGTGACCTCCTGTGCCCTCTCTTCTCTGGCCTACACCCTGAGGGTTTGAGCTTGTGTCTGGGCCTAGCCGATTACTCTGCAGTAGTGGTTCTCAGACTTCAGTGAGCATACAGACCACCCAGAGGGCTTATTAAACTACCATTTGTGGGGCCCCACCCCTGAAATTCTGGCTCAGTAAGTCTTGGTGGGGCCTGGGAATTTGCTTTTCTAAACAAGTTTCTAGGCGCCGCTGGCACAGCTGTTCCCCAGACAATACTCTGAGAACCATGGCTCCACAGTCTTCACTTTATAAAAGAAAAAAAACCCGCTTTCCTGGGGAGTCCCGATTTGCAAAGATGGCATTTACCTACGTGTCCGTCTGTCTTCCTCTTCTGTCCGTCTGTCTCAGCCTCTCCCTGCTCCCCCCCTCGTGTTTTTCTCATTGTGTCTCTATTGTTCCATACTTCCTGTCGCTTCCCATCCATCTAGAGTGGCAAGGCCTGTCTCATTGGGGTTCTTGCTGCCTGGAAGAGAGCTGAAGTATGTGTGCACACTTGGCAACCAGCCGCATGCACTCCTAAATGCTGTCTGTCTGTCACCTTCCTTCTTCCCTGTGCCTTTGCCCACTCCCCCCACTCAATGACTTTTAAAACCCGGTCTTTTTACATAAGAATGCCTTTCAGAATCCTTTTTCTTAGGAAAAATCCCTGGAATTCCATTTTCAGGCTGTCTTCTAATTCAGATCACTCTTTCTCAGGTCCCTGTGGAGTGCGAGTGTTTTGGGGGACATAAATTTCTTACAGGCATGCCAGACGTGGGAGGGGCTCCCCGAACACGTGTTACCTTCATGGGAATCAGTGTGGCCCGCAGCTCTCGCGGGCTGACTCCGCGTGTCGTAGGAGCGTTCTATGTTAGGAAACCGTAACTGCTCTAGGAAGTGATTTCTGGGCCAAGTGCTCTCTGGGAGGTGACCCACGGGCGCTCGGGTTGCATGTGCTTTGTTTGCATGTCCTTCTGCTCAAGGCCCCCTTGCCCTTTTCTAGACACGACTTCCTCTGAAGTGGATGGCTCCTGAATCTATCTTTGACAAAATCTACAGCACCAAGAGCGACGTGTGGTCTTACGGAGTTCTGCTGTGGGAGATCTTCTCCTTAGGTAACTTTGGGGGAGGAAGAGGTCGCATAGCCCAGGACCGAACGTCTGTCAGGGGTCCTTGGGGTGGACCCGAGCTTGAGGTCAGCATCCAGGCAGCCGGAAGCCGTCCGGAGGCATGGGTCCACGGAGAACCCGCGTGAGGGGTGTGCGCCCCTGGGGGGCAGGAGGCTTCCCACGGACCCCAGCGGGGTGGACCAGTAGGAAATCTGAAGTCGGGTTCCCCGTTGGCCAGTCTGGCTCCTCCTTCCTCCACCCTTTGCCCCCTCCTGATTCCTCAGACACCCCGATTCCTACCGCCCTGCCCTCTTCCCTGCCTGTGTCACCCCTCCCCTCAGAATCTCTGATGAAAGGCCACACGGAGCCAGCTCAGCTGGTGTCAGTGACGAGGCCTTCAGTGCCACTAGCAGCACGGCCACTGTCAGCTGTGAGCCTCAGACGCGCTTCATGCGGCGTGACCGCTGGGACACTGTTTACTCTGCTTCCAGTAGCGTCCACGGCCAGTGGCTGGGAACCTGGTCCAGCCCCAGGCGCACGGAGCCCATGTCGGCTTGCAGACACACGCCGCCGCTCCGAGGCCTCCCTTGTGTGGGGTCCAGCCAACAGGCGTTTGCACTTTGCCAAAAATTGGCCTTTCAGAACCAATAGAAGTCGCCCCGTAACATCCCTGGTTTCCTGTAATGTGTGAAAACCATTCCTCTGCTTTCGATGACAGGCACCTGTTGCTTCCACTCTTTGAAAGCAGCTTGGCGGCCACGGCGGCCCCGCAGTGACACAGTGCCAGCGCCGTGCGCCTCCCAGCTGCTTCCTACCAGCAGCAGTCACTCGAGAGTGCAGACAAACACATGCGGAGGTGGCGGAGGTCCGAGGGCCGGGACGGGGACCGGGAGCCTGGAAGGGGCTCGTGGGCATCCTGGACAGGCAGCCCAGGCCCCTCTGGCCACACCCGGTCCTCCGCCCCACCCCATACAGCCTCCTGGGGCTCAGGCCCGGCATAGCAACGAGTCCCCGGCTCTGTGGACGATGACAAGAAAGTAGTGAGTGACAGTCATAGAGGTGCGAGTGAGCCACAGTGCTCGGTCCACTGGCTTTTTAAAAAGAGCCTCATTAACACAAGGAAAGAGTTTCTAATGGTGGGACTTCTTTAGAGTTGCTTTAGAGTACAGGACAGGGCCCCCTCAGAGGAAGGAGCAGCCCTGGGAATGGCCCGGGGGCGTCACAACCAGCACCGCGGGTCCCCGACCGACCTTGTGTCACTAGTGAGGATTTGTCGAGCTTCACTGCAGGTGGTGCCATGCGTGGACACCCATCCCCATCACTGGCCGCTTGTCACTAGGCCATCAGCGCTGATTGCCCTGTGTTTCGGTCGTCCCCGCAGGTGCGTCCCCGTACCCAGGCGTGCAGGTGGACGAGGACTTCTGCAGCCGCCTGAAGGAAGGCGTGAGGATGCGGGCCCCCGAGTACGCGACTCCTGACATGTGAGTCCTTGGCCGCCCTGGCCCCACCCCCTGCCCCCCACCCACAGCGCTCGCCCCACAGAACTCCTGCGGGGGGCAGCTCGTTGGGTTTTAGAATTCCAGTCCTGCGGAGCCCCATTGGACAGGTGTGCAGGGAGGGCTTCCCAGAGTGAGGCACATTGTCCCGGATCCACCGTCACCTGTTTCCTCTCTCGACCACTGACGTGACTTTTCAAGGCCTCTGGCTGGGAACCGAAGTGAGAAATTCAGTTCCTAAGTGTGAATCCAGGTGAAACTAACAGGCCACCCAGGAACCAAACCACATGGGAGCCAATCAGCCCAGCTCAGATTCCCAGAGCAGGGGAGGGAAGAGACAGACCCACCCTAGGACCCGGCTCAGCAGCTGCCTGCAGCGGGCAGCGCTGCCTGCTACGTGGCCCGTGGCTCCAGGCAGGTGGCAGGCTCTGGGCGAAGGCTCCCTCATGGCTCAGCGCTGGCCCGCCTCTCAGACACTCTCTTCCTGACGCTCTGTGGACGTCTCGTCCTTTGAGTGCTGGGCAGGAACGCGATGACACTTGCAGCTGTGTTGAGCTGCTGACAAGGACCTGGGCGGCACCTCCTTTCCTGAGCTGGCAGGCGGCCCTCCCTGCCCCACCCACACACTGGGGTCCCGTCACAGCCCTGTGGTGGCCTTTGGGGAGGGGTCAGGGAACGAAGGAAGTGTGGGCTTGGCCTGAGTGCGAGGTGGCCGTCTCTTTCCTTCATGTCTGAGGATAAGACCAGGTCAGACCCAGGATGAGGCAGATGGGACTGAGGCTGGGAAGGCAGAGTTAGGAAGCAGCCTGGGGCAGCGGGGAACGAGGGACCTGCTCTTGTCTGTCACACGTGGTGTGCTGGGAGCCTGAGGCAAGGCTCCCTTCTGAGAGCTGGGGACAGATACACGAGCCCAGGGCCGCACTCGCTTGCTTTTGCATGCAGAGAGCCCAAGCGATCTGGTTTAAAGCGAGACCGCTTTGCATTTGAGGGTTGTCTAAGTGGCCCCCGCCCCCACCGCCTCATTTGAAGTTCCCAGCAGCCTTGAGGAGCAGGCAGGCAGGTCTGTCAGTCTGAATTCGATGAGCGATGAATCTAAGCCTCTGAGAAGTGAACTGACTTGTCCTCCTTCAGCTAAGCGGCAGAGCAGATTAGGAAGGCAGTCCCTTGGCCTGGTCTCCCAGACGACAGGACCGTTAAATGAGAACTACACTCCACATTCCTTAGAAGAAATGTTTCTCTAACGTGTCCACTCGTGCTTCAAATTAAATGTTTCCATCCACTTTTCACAACATCTGAAAATCACAAAAGTTCTCTACCACTAACAGCAATAGTCGTAACCGCAGTCATTAAGTAGCAACATTTAACGATGTTTCTTGACTAAACAGTTCTTTAGTGCTTATTAAGTGCCGGGTACTGTGTTTAGCACTTTTAACCTATATTAATTTTCCCAGTGCCCATAACAGCCCTATAAAGTAGGTACTGGTATCGTCTCATTTCACAGATGAGAAAAGCAGGGCACAGAACACCTAAGCGATTTGCCACATTGCTTGTGTGCTAAGCACACCCAGCCCGACGCCAGAGCCCAGAGCAGTGCACACAACCCGCAGGGCCTGCTCCCAGTTCGCACCTAGCCGCTGGTCCAGAATAACCCTGGAGGCAGAAAGTCCCACCGGCTTTGGAGAAGAAGCTCCTTGGCCTTCACCAAACCCCCAAGTCTGCACATAAACAGTCTCCCAAGTAGGGCTTACACCCCACACAGCCCCTAGGGAGAAGAGCCGTTCCTCAGATCTGGGGGTTTATTTTAGAGATGAAAAGTAAGCAGCAGCTTCAGGAACGTTTGTACAGAAGGCCAGAGCTCAAACCTTCAGCCATTCTTGGGCATTTGAAAGCTGCCCGGGCGAGGATGAAGTGCAGCTCTCAGAACTGGGATTCTGGGACGCGAACTTGGCCTAAAGTGGTGTGCATGTGGGAGCCTGGGCGACAGCCGGACAGGAAGCTCTTCCCACAGGTCCAGGAGGGCTGTGGGGTTGGGCGCGCCTGGGGCAGCTTCACCTCGTAATCTCGTTTGCTCAGGATGCCCAGCGTTTCCACGTGAGTCCCTGGTTTTCCGCCCGGAGCCCGTTTAGTCAGAAGTCTTTCGATAACGGAATGAGCAGTGAACGTTTCTATTTTTCTTTTCCTTTGGTGTTTGCTGAGATGGTTTGCATTGAATTTTAGGCAAGAGAAGTGGAATCTGGCAATCAGAAACCAAGAATCAAAATAAAAGCAGCACGTAGTCGTAGGGGGTCCACCTCGCTGGTTTCTGCCAAGAGGCCCAGGGATCCTCGCCAGGCCACCTGCCCGGGGTGACCGGATGCGGGTTGAGGCCAGCGGGGGCAGACCCTCCTCCCTCCTCTCACAGCCGGGTCAGGTCTGTCCTGCCCTGGCTTCCCTCTGTAGATCGTCTCTGTAGGCGTTTCATGTTCTTCCGGTGATCTCCAAGAATCTAGTGACAAAGAGCCTGGGAGCACTAGGCTTGAATGCGGTACGCGGGGAACAGGCCAGCCTCTGCCACAGTCATGCGTCTTGGGGTGAGGGTTCCCAGAGTTTTGTCTGCAGACTATATTTTGCACTGATCTCAACAAATCAGCAAATATGTAAACTCGCTTTAAAATGAGATCCCTACGGGATGGTGCAGGCTCTGTCGTAACGCCACTTCAGACCTCTGGCCATCGGCAGGCCGGCCCATGCGACCTGAATGGAGCAAGAGCCTTGAGCCCTCCCTCTGAGGCGCTGCTGGTCAGGGACAGTTAGGGACCTTGGGCGCTGCAGCCCCCATCCTGTGTCTCCCAGAGGTAGGGTTACCTCGCTCCCAGTCTCCTCCATGACTGTGAATCGAGCCCCAGCGCGATGGCACCTGACGGTGGCCCACGCGTCACACTCACCAAAGGGCCCTCACGGGCCTCGGAAGCACCTGACCCGCTCCACGCCCCCTGGGAGGCAGGCAGAGTCAGCACAGTCGGTGAAGGACAGGGCGGGAGGGAGCCACCGTCATCTTCTGAGAAGGGTCTTGCCCCCGCAGCCAGTTTGAACAAGGGCAGGAGAGTCTGCGCTTGGGACAAGTGGTCTTTAGGAGTCCCCGTCCCTCACTCAGAGACTTGAGACAGCTGCTTCCTGGGTGCTCGTCAGAAAGCAGAACCTCAGTGCCCCTTTCGAGGAAAGCTTGCATTGGAAGACCAGTGCCCACGGAGGGTGCCTGAAGGCCACGTGGTGCCACCACTGCCCCGGGCGCCTAGAAGTCTCTCCCCGGGTTAACTCGGAGCCTTAGCCGCCCGGCCCACACCGTCGGCCTCTCAGAACCGGTTTACTGAACGGCGATTTTGCTGTCAGGGCTTTGCCAGCATCGGCAGTGTCCGGGGCAGCCGCGGGCCGCACCTCCTGGTGCTGACGACGTTGTGGCAGGCGTCCGGGAGAGCCGCCGCTCAGATTCGAGTCCCAGCGGTGGCCGCGCTTGTTCCAAGTCACCGCTTTGTGGCGTGTGGCTCATGTGCACCACACACCTGCTGTGCCTTCTCTTCACTGGAGCTTTGCCTCTGTCGTGCTGCTCGGAATCAGCTTGTAAAGTCTGCAGATCACATGGCCTGTGGTTTCCCCTTTACTTCTCTCTTTCCTCCCCCGATAGTCTCCCTTCCTCTCTGTTTAGCCTTCCTATGTTCTGTCTTCACCTGCCACTTCGTATACGTGGACACAAAACAGGGCTATCCTTAAGGGACGCCTGGGCTGCCGGTGAGACTGGAAAGCCCATGGCTCAGACGTGGCCAGGGCCGGAGTTTCTGGGGCTTGTCCGAGCCACACGCAGGCCCAGCGCGGCCCGTGGTGTCGCAGTACAGCCTAGGGCTCGTGGGAGGCAGCTCCGTTCTTCCGGAGATCAGTCTGGGTCCCTCAGCCGTCTCTACCGAGTGCTCACAGCTGGGCCCTGCGCCGGGGAGCGGCGTGGAGACCAGGTCTCTGCCCGCACAGGGCTGGCAGCCGGGGTCTGACCCAGCGACGACTCCGGAGGAGAGCAAAGAGCCCAAAGAGAATCCATGCTGAGGCAGCATGGAGCAGGCCTCCGGCGCGTGAACCCTCGCCCCTGCGCATGGGGACCCTCAGCCCTGCACGTGGGGACCCTCAGCTCTGCGCGTGGGGACCCTCGCCCCCGCGGACACAGCCAGGAGGGGCCCAGGCCCTGCACAGCGGGACGGCAGAGGAGTCCCACAGGAACCCTGCCAACGTTTAATTCCCAGAACGAGAGTCAGCTTCCGTGACCCCAAGACACTGGTGTGTCCAGAAGCTCTGACGTACTGGGGTGGGGGGTGGGGACAGCCACACGTGGGGACATGCACACAGCACACAGCCCACGGAGGCACCCACCTCCCAGAGGCGACACAAGGCCCGAGCACAGGGCTTCTCCGGTGTCCACTGTGAGCTCAGTGGAACGGGGCACTTATTAAGAAGCCCTCGCCAGCCTCCACCACAGCCTGTGCCTGCGCCAAGCACGGCAGACTGTTTGCCTGTGGATGTTTGAGTCCACACTGGCTTTTCCCCGTCATGGTGTTGTCCTGCTCTGACAGGCAGGGAACACTCCGCCCCGTGTGACCGCGACCGCTGCCGGTCCCCTTCCAAACAGCTCAGCTGCCCTCACGCAAGAACACCCTCCCGCTGCGGGGACGAGGGGCTCCGAGGGTCCTGGGCCGTGGCGGGCTCTGCACGGTCTGCCTCTGTAGACGCGCTGTCCGTGGCCGGCAGGCCCCGGCCACATGGATGTGTGCACACTGCAGGTGCAGGGCGCACATGAAGGCAGACGCCGTCCCTCCACGCGGGGCGATGCCCACCCCTGCTGTGGCGTGCAGGACTGTCTGCAGCTGTCCGCTGTGCTTCTGCCCGACAGCTATCAGATCATGCTGGACTGCTGGCACAGAGACCCCAAGGAGAGGCCGAGGTTCGTGGACCTCGTGGAAGAGCTGGGCGACTTGCTTCAAGCCAACGTACAGCAGGTAACACTAAGTTTATCGAGACTACCAGAAGCCAGGTGCCTTTGAATATAAGTCAAGAGGATGTTTTACTTTTGTTTTAGTAGCTTTTAATACTCGAGGTTAGCAGTAGAAAATTGTGTGTGTGTGTGTGTGCGCACGCGCGTGTGTGTGCGCGCGCGTGCAGAATTATCTTTGCAAAACACAACTGAGGAGGTGGGAATCGTGGTTTTAGGTGACGAGTTTCACGCACATGCGTGCAGAATTATCTTTGCAAAACACAAAGATAATTCTTTGTGGAGGTGGGAATCGTGGTTTTAGGTGACGAGTTTCACGGTAATAGACTAAAGTACAAGTTCGCACATCACAGCCCTGTCTTTGGCGTTTAGGACGGTAAGGACTACATCCCACTGAGCGCCATGCTGACAGCAAACGGCGGGTTCGCGTGCTCAGCCCCCGCCTCCGCCGAGGACTTCTTCAAGCAAGGGGTCTCAGCTCCGAGGTTTAATTCTGGAAGTTCCGATAACGTCAGGTAAGCGTCTTTGCTTTCCCCGAATTTATATTATAAAATTTTCAAACATACAAAAAGACAAAGCCCACTTCCTAGGTTCAGCCGTAGTTAACACCTGGCTGGATTTTGCCCGGGCCTTACCCACACCTGTGTGTGTGTCTACACGCTCCCTACGGATGTGTTTTTCTTTTTGCTGAACTGTTTGAGAGGGAGCTTAAGGCACTGTGACACTTCACTTCTAAATACTTTAGTACACGTCTTGTAAGGACATTCTCCTATGTGACCAAACCAAGGTTATCACAACGAATCAGTAATTCTTCAATATTGTTAAATAGGCAAACTTCCCCAGGCACCTCTGATCCCTTAAAAAGAAAGAGCAGGATCTGGTCAAGAATAACACGTCTTCTTTTCTTTAGTGTATCTTATTCTGCAATAATTCCTTCATCTTTTTTTCAATAACATTGACTTTTTTCATGAGACCTTAGATAAAACTAAACAAGATGGATTTTATTGTTATCTGATAAACATAGCTCTCGTCACTACAGAGGAGGAAGGGGACAGACCCTCACCAAGTGCCCACCCTGGGCGCAGGGGTCAGCGCCTCAGTGCTGCCGATCACCTGAGTGTCACATGTGCCCAGAACTAAGCTACATAACACACGCATCGTTACTGAGGGTCAAACTCGTATCAGGCGGTTACACGTGTATTGCACGTGTCATTACTGACAGTTACACGTGTATCACGTCATTACTGAAGGTTTCATGTGTATCACACCAGCACTAACGGTTACACGTGTGTCACATGTGTCATTACTGATGGTCACGTGTGTATCATACACGTCATTACTGACAGTCACATGCGTATCACACCAGCACTAACAGTGACGGATGTTGCATGCACACTTGGTGCTGACAGTCACACACACCTCCTGTGTGTGGTCTGGCACTGTGCTAGGCTCTCGCACGCACCCGCCCCTTCAGTGCTCAGGGCGACCCTGTGGAGGAGATGCTCCTGTTCCTGTGACGCGGGGAGTCAGGGCCCCGCGGAGGAAAGCTCGCACGCACCGCACAGTGGAGAGAGGCAGAGTGGCTCCTGGCCCGGCCTCTGACCCCCGTTCCCGCCAGCCGGGACCCCAGCACGCGCGCCGCCCCGTGCGTCTTCTGGCCTCTTGAGCTGCAGTAGATACAGCCCCGGGCTCTGAGCGCAGCTCAGCTGAGCCTGGCAGGCCACCGGGAGGGCCTGGGGGCAGCTGCAGCAGTCTGAAAACACGGACAGCTGTTCATGAGAGGCCTGATGCCCAGTGGCCAGCCCAGGTTTGTGGTGGCGGGTCACAGGTCACCGGCACTGCTCATACTTCCCCTGGCCCAAGAAGCTGAAATGGTCGAGTCATCCATTTCGTAAAGATGAGGAAACTAGCTGGCATTACATATACTGGCCGGGTCGGAGGAGGGGTGGGGAACACCTTCCAGCGTGTTGCTTATTTTTAGGCCCTAAGAAATTGGGTCTTGTGGACGGTGACAGAGTGTCAGACCAAGAACCTCAGTCACTAGGTGAACTTGTCTCGAGAGTAACCATGTGGTGGCCTAACTGATCACCAGCAGTACATCAGGACATAGTGTACAAGGAGGTCACGCAAACACCGCCCGGCCCTCTCCAGTCTGCAGTCACAGAGCTGAGTGCGCCAGGAGCCCTAGTCCTCGGCCGATACACCAGCTGGCGGCCTGGCGACGCCTTGTCTCTTGGGAGCCCTAGTCCTCGGCCATACCGTTACACCAGCTGGCGGCCTGGCGACGCCTTGTCTCTTGTCCCCTCACATCTCTTTAGAAGTGGGCAGCCACGTGGCAAAGCCACGCCTCTCCCTCGTCACGCAGGGTGTTCAGACCGGGCGATGACTCAGCGCTCCCCTAGGCCGACATTTTCCGATTCCACAAGGGCCTAGAGTTCATGCCACCACCGAGTGTGTCAGGCCCCCCAGGGTTTTGCTCAAAACTCTGCAGTGTGGATTATCAACCACAGGAGGAAGCGGCGTCACTGCCGCCAGGACCTGTAGGGGACACGGCGGGAGCATTTCAGCCGCGGGGGTGAGGGGGTTTCTTCCTGCATTTCGGTTCCTCTTAGCTGGGATACAGGGCCCGCGCGGTCTCCTGACTAATGGGAGCTGGACGCATTTCCTGTCCTGATTTTTCTATCCGCTTCTTCATTAGATATGTGAATGCTTTCCATTTCATGAGCCTGGAAAGAATCAAAACCTTCGAAGAACTTTCCCCGGTCGCCACCTCCATGCTCCACGTAAGTAGTGGCATGAAGCTGCTCAGTGCACCCCAGCGGGAGCGTCTGCCACACTGCGCCCACACACAGACTCCAGCAGTCTGGCGCCTCGCAGTCAGCGGGGGCCGGTGACGAGTGGTGGCTGGAATGGCAGTTTCAGGGGGACCGGCGACAGGACTTAGCAACACGGCACTCATTCGAAAGCAGGTCACTCTGGAGTTGGAGGGTGACTCAGCATTCACTCCAGGGCCCCAGCCCTCGACTGGAAGGGGTCTGCCTAGCGCCTAGGCCTGTGCTCCGTCCCACTGCGTCTGGAGGCCGGACAGCCACATTCCTCCCTGGCCACCCAGGGTAGAGCAGTGCACGCAGCCCGGCGAACAAGAGGCTCGACCAGTTTGTCCCCTGAAAGCTCCGGGACATGGGACGAGAGGATAAGTGGGGAGAGGGAGGGCCTCACGGGCCCTGCCACTCACGGCGTGACATCGGGTACACGCCTTTGCCACTAAGTGGGCCAGAGATGCTGGCTCCCAGTAGTCAGCAGACAGGGAAGGCTTCTGTTTCCAGGGCCCTGCCTGGCCTCGCTCGCTCAGGCTGCTTTACTGACAGGGACGTGAACACAGCCCAGCAACACACTCGAGTGTGGCAGGGTCAGTGTGGCCCCCCTTCCTGGAATGCTGCATTAACCCAGTGCCGAGGACTCTGCGAAAAACTCAACGTGAAAGATGAACCAAGGAAATGGAGTGCTGGAAGCCACGGTCGAGAAGGGCCTGGAGAGCTCCTGCATCTTCAGGGGAAGAAATTAAGCCGCGTGTTCATAGCGTCTCAGAAGTTCTGTGGGTCGTGGCCACCGAGCAGCGAGCAGCACGCTCACTGCCAGTCACCATCAGCCGGAGTCAGTCTCCACGTGCTCTGGCAGTGACGGCATAAAAGTTACCGTGAAAAATGCTCCTGTTACCTGCAGTTGCCCCTTTAGTTTATCTTCTTCGCCTTCAGGAAGAAGGGCCTCAGAGTCACTGGTAACAGGCATTTCTTGCAACGGACAAAGTTTAGGCTTGTCAGTATAGACGGAATGCTTTGTCCTAAGGGGCAGGGTCTGTGGAAGGCGAGGACGGGGCCTGGAGGGGCTTCAGATGTGCACCCCCCAGGTCATCCCCCCGGGCTCAGTGTGGGCCCCTCTGGGCCAAGCAAGACATGTAACTTGTCCCTTTGTCCCTGCCAGGGCCACCGGGCGGACAACAGCGCTCTGCTGGCCTCCCCGTTGCTGAAGCGCTTCACATGGACTGAGAGCAAAGCCCCGGCCTCGCTGAAGACCAGGTGAGGAGGGGGCGTCTTCCTGCGGCCGGTGGGTGGGGCGTGAGGGCCGTGCTGGAGTGGGTTTAATGGGGCACTCGAGAGCTAGGGGCCCTCCCCACCACAGGGTTCAGGCACGGCAGGAAAATACGTTTTTGTGTTCCCGAAAAGAACAAGGAGGACATAAAATCAGACACATGAGCACCAAGATCTAGGAAGGGACACTGGGGTTTAAGGAGAGAGAACGTGCGGAACATTCCAGCGAGAACAGGCAGGCCCAGCACATGCCGCAGAGCGGAAAGGAGCCTGGTGCCCACCTGGGCGCAGGACAGGCGGTGGATGGAGGTGTGCTTGGCCACCCGAGGCTCCGCGCTCGCAGCGTGTCATGGGACGGGTTGCAGTGCCAGCCTCCGTCCTAAGATGTGCTGTCCTGGGACCCCAGCCCTTCAGATGAGGGCCCGATTCCTGTGCAGTCCTGGCACCCCTCCCTCTGTGCAGCGGCCGGGGTCGGCATAACTCAGGCCTTGGCCCCTCCCCGTGCTGGCCATGTGCCCCACCCGCCTCCTGCGCTGGCCGTGTGCCCCACCCACCGTCTCGTCTCTCCCTGGGGCTACTGCTGGGCCTGCCAGGCGCTCCTGCCCTTCCTGGCTCCACTGCCCACCCGCATCGGCTACACGCGGAGCCAGTCCTCTTGCATCTAGACCAGAAGTCAGCAGACTTTTCCCTGAGGGGCCAGAGAGTAAACAACCCCACCGTGGCACTGTCGGATGAGAGCGGCCCTGGACAGCACGGAAGCAAGGAGGTGTGGCTGTGTCCCCATGGACCGCACCCGTGGGCCACTGCACCCGTGGCATCATCAGTCGTAAGGGAAACACAACCCAAAGCCTCAGAGGTACCACTGCCCACGCCCTGGACGGCCAGAAGCAGGACGCCGGCGCAGGTGAGGGTGCGGAGGAGGGAGAACCACGCAGAGTGCCGGCGGGATGGACGCACAGGGGCGCAGCCACCTCGGACAAGGCTCACAGCTCCTCTGGGTGCCAAGCAGAGTTAACTCTGCGACCCACGGTTCCACCCTCCGTGCGTGCGAACAAAAGTGGAAAGTACGTCCCCACAAACACGTGTACACACAGGTTCTTAGCAGTGTGGTTCATAACGACCCACAGTGGAGCTACCCAGACGTCCGTCAGCTGATGGGTGGATGACGCAGCAGGCCCACACAGCAGGATGCCATTTGTCAGTAAAAAGTACGCCGCACCGACCCCTGCTGCAGCGTGCATGGACCTCGACGGTGTTACGTGGAAGCCGGTCACACAGTGCCACGCGCACAGTGGGCAGACGGCGGAGGGAGGCGTGGGGAGGAGCGGCAACTGGGCGTAGAAAGGGGTTGGCGTTCTTCTGGGGGACGATGAAAGTGTCCGAACATTGACTGTGGTGATGGTGGCGCTGACCCGTGCACCGGACATAGACGACTTGTGTAGCATGCCGATCGTATCGCGATAAAGCTGCTGTTTAAACAGACAGGTGACCAGAGCACTAGCTGTACTTGCTGACCCCGCGCTAAACCGAGGGGGCCACCGACGCCTCTCGGTGACAGCACGCCGCACCCACCACGAGCGAACTCGGGGACGTCTCCGGGCAAGCCGCACGAGTGCCCTTTTGCCCCGAGTGCCGCGGTGGCACCAGAGTCGACCCTTGGAGTCCTGGGACCAGCGGGGCGGGGGCACCGGTGAGGGGGCGCGTCGGGAAAGACGAGGGCCCCGCGCGCTGTTTCCTGTTTGGGACGTTACCGAAGACAGGTGGCCCCGTGCGTCTGGGTCTTCGTGAATAAGGACACCACATGTGTCTCCTCTGCTCGGAGGCCGAAAACACAGAACACGGAGCGAAGGCTCGACGAGCCGGCCCGGGACCAACCGGACGCGGCCCTGCACAGGCCCCTCGTCGTCGTCCCCACCACCAGAGTCAGCAGACACGAAGGGACAAGGAGGTCCCCCTCCTCCGCCCGCATGTCCATCTGAGGCTGCACGCGACGTACAGGACCCAGAAGCAGTCTCTTCACTTTCGAGCCCTGTCGGTGACGTGCAGACCCCGACTTCAAGTGTCCTCTTCCAGAGCACGAGCGTGGCGGGCAGCGCAGCAAGCTTTCGGTGTGAAGCTGTGTTCACTTTTCGAAGCCACTGTCACAGACCACGAACCTGACGGCTAAAACAAGCGGAATTTATTGCGAAACCACGGTGCTGACCGTGCTCCCTCCAGAGGCTCCGCGGGAGAACGCGTCCTCTGACTCTGCCAGCTGCTGGGGGCTCCGGGCCGCCTGTCTCCGCCTCTCAGCGGGGTGCACGCGTGGCCTCCAGGGCCCACCTGGACGACCCAGGCGCAGCCCCCTCCAAAGGCCTTCTGCTGGGTGGCGCCTCTGGTCCGCTGCTCAGAGGTCTCGGGCCTTGACGTCAGAGTTTGGGGGGCGGGAGCATCTTCCAGCCTGCACCCGGGACGAGGTGGGCTTTGCCCAGGTCTCGGAGTTATTTCCCCCCATGGAATTCAGGGTTCGCATCGTCTGCTCCCCCAGCCCACCCCCAGCCAGTGGAGCACCTTCCGCCCGGCACCTTGTGCTGGCGGCAGCGGGCAGGGCCACTCTGGAACAGAGGGAGTGTGACCAGGGGTTGAGACAGGATTCAAAGCCGTCAGCTCTCTGAGTGACGGACAAATGACACGTAAAGAAAGGGGGATTTTAGGGTTTGATTTCAAGAAATCAATTCTACTGATTTTTCCCTTTTTCCCTTTAGCTTGAGAGTGACCAGTAGAAGCAAGGAGTCGGGGCTCTGCGACCTCGGCAGGCCTGCCTTCTGCCACCCCGGCTGTGGGCACGGCGCCGCGGGCAGGCGCAGATTCACCTACGACAACTGCGAGCTGGAGAGGGAGATGTCGTGCTGCGCCCCGCCCCCGGACTACAACTCGGTGGTCTTGTACGCCACGCCTCCTGTCTAACGCTGGCCACGACGCCCGATTGCCAGACCCACATGTGTATTTATATCTCCAGAAAACTAGCTTTTGCCAGTATTATCCACGTTTGAATTGACACCTCTGCCTTTCCACAGGAGCCAGCTGCTTGTGATTTTCAGTCGTGCCTTTTTCTTTTGACTAACAAGAATGTAACCCCAGATAAACAGTGACGGTGCCAAGCGAAGACCCCGCCGGCCCCCGCCTCACTCGGTGTGTAGGAGCCCTTTGGGCCCGCGGCCTGGCCCGCTCCTCAGGCCGAGGCCACGGGCTCACGGCCTCGGACGACGCGGGAGATACACTGGCCAGGCCACGCGGCCCGAGAACCAGGGCCACCAAGGCCGAGTGGGTCTCCGGGGGGCCTCTGGTGGACGTGACGTGTGAGGAGGGAGGAGGGACCAGGACAGGGCCCGAGGAGGGAGGGTTGGGGCCGGACCGTGGGGAGGGGTAGGAGAGGCCTGCTGCAGCGCCCACAGGGACCCGATCCGATCCGGTCCCCATCGGGAAACCCAGCTGGGAGCACACAGGACCGAGGGATGAGGGGACAGTTTTTGGATTCCGAGAGGCAAGAAAAAGACAAACATTTTTTGGAACTACAAAGCAAATTTTAGACTCCAGCTACAGGGCCGGGTCTCTGCCCAGCCCACACAGGGCACATTTTTTATTTCTAGCGCTGCGGGTGGTGCTCAAATCTGAGGCCACGCTGCTGGCCGCTGTAAGGGGACATGGAGAAGTCGCCCCGATCTAAGCTGGCTCCATGGCACAGTGGCAGAAGGCTCACAGGAAGCTAACTGGAATAAGTGCCATTTGTCTCAAAATGGAACGTCAGATTCTATTGAGTGTGGTGTGTCTTGGAGACACAGCTCAGCGTTTTGTGTGGCTGGTGGTACAGGGAGCCGGGCGAGGGGGAACAGTGCTGTTGGGGTTCTCTCCCCCTGGAACTGGGCCGAGGGGGTCACGGGAAGGCGGGTGAAAGCCGCATCTCTGTGCCAAGCAGGCCACCCACCATGAGCTCAGACCCAAGGGACAGTCGGCCGCGGTCCCTTCTTAGCAGAGTCCACCGTGTCACGTTTGTCTCCTGGGAAGATGAGGTAGAGCATTAATCTATGTTTACTAAGCACTTTATGCTCTTTGAGGGAAGGCGGTATGTAATCTATGCAAGATATTTCTAGAGCGGGGACTCGGGGTCAGCCAGACAGCAGTCGGAGAGGCCTCTCTCCCTCCGCCTTGTGGCCGAGGATGGGATGGGGGCCGGGGTGCAACAGGGCGCCACGCCGCGGGGCCCAAGGCCCCACGCCACGCCGCGGGCTCTGCGCCTCCCGAGGCCAGCCAGGGCCGGACGGGCCGCAGGGAACTGTGGCTTCTGGTAGAGAAACGTGTGTTTCCCATTATGCGTGTAGCTTAACTCTAGAACCAGAAATAGAAGTAAGAGAAGAGTCTGTGCTGCCTTCTCCATGCGTCACAGTCTAGTTTTGAGGTTCTTTGGAGAGAGGGGGGAGTCGGTGGGCCCTGTGGTGGCCCCGCTGCGGGGGCCTCTGGCCGGCAGAGCATTGGGTCAGGCCCCTCCGCTGAGGGCCAGTCCAGACGCAGCCAGGCCACAGGGGAAGCTTCGTCCACGCGCCTCCGCGTGCGCACACGCTCCTGTGACGCCAGTGGCTGGGAGGTGAGGCCCCGGGGCAGTGAGAGACCTCCGTCAGCTCCCGCGTGTTTTCACATCAGGTCAGGATCCAGCAATTAGTGAAAACCAAGGAAGACCTTAGCTCTGTGTATAACACCTCGATTTCGATCATCTAATTCCTAATCATTACGAGACCTTAGTGACACCATCCTACTAAAGGACAGACATCTGTTAGAACGACATTCATTCAGCTTACGGCTCCGGGCTGGAGCCTGCAGGAGGCCATCGTCACCACCTGCTCCCAGCTGCAGTCTTCACAGAAAGATGGAGGCCCGCGGTGATGAGTACTATGCGTAGCTGCCAAGCGCCTGCTCAGACTGCTTCACGAAAGCAGCACTAGAAATTAAGACACTAATTAACTGCCGGTGTTCTTAGAGCCCTTTGTCACCTGGGCCAGGAGCGGTCGGCACGGACGGTGAAAGCAGCAGCACAGCCTTTCGGGATTTTGAGCGCGGGCGGGCGGGACGGGACGAAGCACGTGCAGGCGTAGATCCGCTCTAAGAAATGACGCTCGGACCTCCGCGGTGGCCACGGAGCAGAGCTGCTCAAACCCCGAGACGCACCGCTCGGCCATCCGGCGAAGCCTCGGTCCCGGCCCGGGAGAACGCCGAGCGGGACGCGATGCGGCTCCGTGGTGGCCCCTCACCTGAGCACGTCTCTGACCGACGGTGGGAGTGACCGTGTACATAGACAGACACGTGTGTGTGTGTGTGTTTGTGCAGAACTATTTAAGGAAACTGGAATTTTAAAGTTACTTTTATACAACCGAGAATATATATGCTGCAGATATAAGACAGACATGATATGGTTCTACATCTCTAGTCACTATGAATGTATTTTGTATGCTATCTTCATCTAATAAAGTTAACTTCCAAAGACGTGTCTGCGTTTTCTTCCTAGTTTGCTTATCAATGAAAACAGGTCACGGGTCTCCCTGGGGGTGGGAACTGGGGTTCCTTAAACACCAGGCATTAAACAGCACTGTGACCAAGGGCAGACAGCTCCCAGCCCTACGACATGGCAGCTCCAGCAATCAGCACGTGCAAACCGACATCGCACCAGGCACGGCGCCCAGAAAACTAAACACGAAAACGAGCAAGGTCACAGGCAGTGCTGGCAGCAGACAAAAGTGCCCTCAATGGAGAAGGTAATAAACAAGGCCCACAAATACAGGGTGCGTGTGCACGCACGTGCTTGTGTATGAGGGTGTGTGCGGGAAACCACACCAAACGATTTGGCAAAAGCCTAAGACACGAGCTTTCCTGAGGAAAGCCCACTAGCTAAGCATCCCTCAGCGTCGTGGCTCACCTCCGGGGGACGGGGCGGGGCGGGCGACAATGCAGGTGGCCACTACCGACTGACACAGACTAAGTGACCAACGCGTCCTAGGACGTGTCACCTTACAGCATCATGGGGAAACTGGACCGGGGAGACAGCGTAAGGGAAAAGGCCTGCTTTTGAGGGGACGAAGAAAAAAAGGGTTCGTGACTAATCTCAGGAAATGCGTGCTTAACATTTTATCTTCAAGAATCTGAAATTCTTTCAAGATAGTGGTTTTCATAACTTAAGAGTAGAGTCACTCATTCGGGCTCATCTGGGGAACTTCCAAGGAACTGGATCACGTCACGGTTTCGAAGTTTTCTCATGACCGGAAACTAACAGCACATCTGGGAACTGGCTCCCTTGTCCTGCAGCAGGACGGCCCAGTAAGGGTCACTGGAGTCCTCGGTCCGAAACATATTATCGGCCTGGTGGGGTTCACAAGCCAGGAAAATTTTCAAAAATATCCTGGGTCCTGACACAGGGATGACTAGCTTTCTATTTTTTGAACTAAGGACATTTAAGGGAGGAAAAAAAAAACAAAGCAAACCAGAAAACCGAGCACGTGCCACTATAGCGTTGTTTCTCAGTGCGGGTGTGGTACACAAGGGTGTCCGCTTTGCGATCGCTCATCGAGCTACACGCTTATTTGCGAATGTGCGTGTGTGCGCGTGTGCGCGTGTGCGCTACTCTTCAATAAAGGATCATCTTAAAAATCCCATCTTAAAAGAAGGTAAAGCTGAAGCTCACACTAAACTGTATTAACTATATGCGCCAGCAACTATTCTAAGTGCTTTAGAAGAAAAAGAAAAACTCCTATTTTCAAAGCAATACCAGGTGATAGATACTATTAGTGTTCATGTCAATAGGAAAATCGAAGTCATCAGAAGAGAACTTCAAAATCCCACCATCACGTCCACCCACCCACCAGCCTCTGTGCTCACGCGCCCCGCCTTCCCCCTAGAAGGCCAACCCCAAACCCGCACCGGCGTGCTTGGTCCCCGCCTCGCGTCAGCTCGAGGACACCCAGGCAGTTCGCCACCCCCTCGCCTGACACCGTCTCTACCTTGAATCCGGGACGTCACGCATTTTCCTTCCCATCTCACTCGTCATTTGTGTCTTTCTTACTGATTTAGCTCTTTCCTCTGACCTGGACCGTTTCCCGGGCCACACACATTCCCTCATCTCCA
>NW_006430460.1:2470621-2486259 GCF_000325575.1 Pteropus alecto
ACGGCTCGATCTTTCTTGCCCCATCAACAACTTGACGCTTGTTCCCGAGACATCGTCTCTATCTTGAATCCGGGACGTCACGCATTTTCCTTCCCATCTCACTAGTCATTTGTGTCTTTCTTACTGATTTAGCTCTCTCCTCTGACCTGGACCGTTTCTCGGGCCACACAAATTCCATCGTCTCGACCCAGCTCGGGGCTGTGTATGACATCTGTACGATGACGACTCGCACGTTACACGGATGCACCGGACCTCGCCCCTCACCTGCAAAGTCACGTGCATGCAAGTGCTCAAATGACACCCGCCGACGCGGCGGAAGGCCGTGCTCTCCTCGGCTGGCTGCATCAGGCCCTGCCACCCCACACGAGCTCTGGCAGTGTCCCCTTGCCACTTCCCCGTGACCTTCTCCTCTCCCAGAACCAGGAGTGGCTTTGGGACTTGCTTGTACTCGACGGCACGTGGCAGCGGAAACACTGCATGCGTGACTCAGGCCGGGCCAGGAAACTGCATGCGTGTCCGAGTCTCTCTCCAAAACCTCCCACTAGAGAGCCCGTCACCACACGTGGAGAAGCTCGAGCCACACGGAGAGGCCACGTGCAGGTGCCTCCAGTGACGGTCCCCAGCTGGGACCAGCCTTTGAGTCATTCAGTTCAGGCACCAAATGACTCCAGCCTTCGGCCATTTTCCCAGCTGAGGCCCCAACGTGGTAGAACAGAGAAGCCACCCCGGCTGTGCCCTGTCCAAATTCCTGACCAGAATCCCTGAGAATAGTAAAATGGTTGTTTCGTACCCTTAAGTTTGGAGCTGCTCATCACAAAACCAGAACGAATGTGTACTAAACATCTCCAGCAGACCCCAGACCAAACTCCCAATTGTCTTTCCTCAGTTCCCCGTCTTCCCTGTCCCCCACCCTCCAAAGCCCCTTTGTTCTTAGAACCTCTCTCAATCCCATGGAATATCCTGTCAGCGCTGGGCCAAAATCTCGACAGCCATTTTGACTTCTCTCTTCCTTCATTACTACACACCCTGTCAACCGGGACACCCAGAGGGCTCTCCCTTTAACACATATTCCAAGTCCCATCCAGTTACACCCTCGTCCACTGTCACCAGCGTCCAGATCGCCATCATCTTTCACTGAGGTCCTGCGAGAGCTTCCGAGCTGGCAGCCCAACTGCTCCTTTCTGAAGTCGTATCAAGTCCTTCCCGTGTTCCGAACCCTCCCGCAGCTTCTCCTCTGGGAGTAAACGCCAAAGTGGTCTTGGAACCGTCCCCAAGACGCCACCCCGTCCTGTCACCTTCCCGCCTTCTCCTGACTCTGCTCCAGCCACGCGGCCTTCCTGCCGTTCCTCAAACGCTCCGGGCGCGCCCCGGGCCTGGAGCTCTTTGCCCGCAGGTACATACAGGGCTGGCGCCTTCACTTCAAGTCCCTGCTCCGACGCCCCGAGTCTCAGTGAGCCCCGCCACGCACGGCCATCTGCGATTCGGCCACTCCCACCGGACTGCTCACGCCCAGAGCTGCAAGATGAATCACAGCAGGGCCAGCTAAATTTGAATTTTAGATCATTTTTAACATAAACATGCCCCATGCAATATTGGAGACCTGTCTATACTAAAGAAAAAAATTAGCCGTTGCTTACCTGAAATTCAAATTCAACTGTGCTCTATATTTTTAGATGCTAAACCTGGCAACCCTCCCCACGCCCTGTACCCGACTTTTCTTTCTATCATCGTTATCAACTTAACGTACCGTGTAACCGGCCCATCCTTTTGCCAGAGTTAAAGCTCTGTAGAGACGTTTTTGTCTGTCGAGGTCAGTGTTGTGCGCTGGTTCCTAGAACAAAGGCACTGAAAGCTTAGCGATGGACGAGGGGACCCCAGTTCATCAGGCTGCGGGGCTGGCCAGACAGGTGGTTGGCCCGCGCTCACGGAGCTCAGGTGGCAGGTCAGTACCTGGACGCAGGTGGTCTCCTCCTGGCGAGCTGGTTTAACCACCAGGCGCGCTGTTTTAAACACATTTTAAGAATGTGCGTTTTTTATCATTTTCTTTCCTGGCCTCCTACCCCCTCCCCTTTTATAGAAGGATATTTTACAGATGTGTCTCAAGCTGTACACTTGCTCAAAGTGGAAGGGTAAAAAAAACCTGTTTTTCACCATTCTGATCACGAAAAAAAATAATAAAGCCACCGTGTGTCCGTGTGGCAGAGAGCATAGGATGTCACACCGGCCCGGCTTCGGAGTATTTTTAATGTTTTCTCCTAAGAAACTTGAACCCGAAAGATCCCCAAACACATCTCCATTCTGAGCAGACTGACCTCCCTCCCTTCTCCCCCGCGAACCCGCCGTCGTCATTTTGATGTGCCTCTGATTCCACGGATTTCCTTCCAGGTCCTTCTGCACCGAAGACCTTCTACGCTCCCTCTCCCCTTCTCTGATCTCCCAGAAGCGGCTCGCCAGATCCTTCGGCCGAAAGTCGCCCCTCTAACCTCTGGTGACCCTTCGCCTAAGCCGACAGTTCCTTTTTATTCCGTATCATAGTGTGTTCGATTTTTCACTTCAAATGTACAGGGAAAAAACATAATAAACACCTGGTATACCCAGATGCAAAAAACGTTAACAGTTTGCCATATTTTCTTTATCTGCCCTGATCTTCTGAACAATGTTTCCGAAAGACTTGGGAGAAAAGGGACACTCTTCACCTACACAGTAAATTACTGAAGTGACATGTCATCCCGCATCCCGTCACACAAGGTCTTCCCTCCTGAAGCCATGTGCTACACAGAAGTGTCTGGGTATGACTACACGTTTTATAAATAGTAAGAACTCACATTTGCACTTTTATTGCCTAGGATAGACCGCGGTAGGCGTTTAAACCCTTTTCCCGTTCAGAAAAAAAAAAAAGTGCAGCTCGCTGCCCGCGTCCCCAGAACGTCACGCACAGGGATGCTACGTTTCCTAGGGCTTGACGTTTTCAGAGACCGGGAATTGCGTTATTTTGTAAACGGAAACACCACTACTAAAAACAGAATGCTATAAATAGAATGATGTCATTTGTCCCCAGTGACTATCGATGTACTAGAGCGATGCAGAAATAACAAAAGCGAGATATTTCGTGGCGAACTTTGAGGGTGAGGTGAGGACTGCGATCCGCGAATGACCTCGGGGCGAACGAGCAATGGGTTATCAGATACCTGACGATCAAGATCCGCCACCATTTTACCCAAAGACCAAAAATTCCTCCAAGACGCACAGGAAACATTAAGCCTTTTAAAGTCCCGTCAGTCGACAAACAGCGTCTTGTTAAATGAACTGGTAACAAACAAACAAGGCCAGCTTCTCTCTGTAATTCTTTATTAAAAATATTGCTGTACACATAGAGACTGAAAACAGGATTAAAGATGAATAACCCATATTGGGATCATGACGTCAGAACTTAACATACTGGTGTTTTTTAGGGAAGTTTTCGTGACATCCAAATCACAGAACCAAGGTCAAAAGCAAAATACAAAGGTACCCTCAAAAATATTTACAATGAAGTAAATACAGCAACTGAACTTAAAACAGGTACAAAAAATTGAAGTGACCAACGCTACATGATTTCAAGGGCTGTCCCTTCTGTGCTTTTCTGTCATGACAGGAAGGTACGGGAAGTTTACATCCTTAATTCGACTACTCTCAGATATCAAAACCTTCCTATGAATTAAAAAGACTAACTTTCAGACAACCTCTGACATGGAATTACACTATGGAAAAGAGGGCTCCCCAAAAAACACCCCGGCAGAACCAAGAGTTCTACTGAAAACCATTCCCAATAAAAACTAAATGAAAAATAAATATAAAACAAAGCTTAAAAAAATATGTATTACCTGACACCAATTGTTTTCTGGCTGACAATATTTACCCATGAAAACTATCAGCTGTCTACCTTTTATATTCACCCAAGTCCTGAGGTTACTAGGGGCTGAAGCGAACTAGCATTTTTGACGCAAACGTCCTGGGTGTGTGACTGGGTCTGCCTTGCACAGGGCGGTTTGCTGGTCTGTACAGGAGGAGAGATTCGAGCCCTGTTTTACCCCTGACCTTTTCGAGCTTTCACAAAACATTGGTCCCCAAATTAAATTTTCAAAAAGTTCCCAGGCCCCAAAACTAAAATAGATGATCCCCTTTCATTTTCAAAGAAAACAATATTGGAAAAAATCTCCAGCCCGCTTATAAATTAAGCATTTCATATTTCTTCTAGAATACAAGTAGTTCTTTTTTGTACAAAAGAATTACAATATGATTTGTCAAAAAACATATAAAAAGACAGCTGCTCTTCCTCAAATACATGAGCTAATGATAAAAGACTTTTGCACGTCAAAGTCTCCGAGTTCTTGTTCCTTTTGCATAAAAAGAACAATATGGTGGCAAATGTTAATTATCCCTTGAATAGTGAACATTATGTTCTTTTAAAATCCATCCAGATCAAATGCGATAATTGATTTCCTTTTGAACTCAACCACTGACGCTACCGCACGGATTCGAGCGAGCACACCTGCTAACGCGCGGACGGCGCGCCCCTAGTCTTCAGAGCTGTCAGCCGAAGAGAGGTGCTTTTTCTCGACGCGAATCTCAAGGCAGAGAAGATCACTTTAAAGCTTATAAAAAGTGGACAGAGAAATAGTAAAAACTTCTCTGAAAGCTACAAATACGTGTAATTTTAAGACTGGAGACCGTGACATTGGCTACGAGCGTCTGGACGCCTTCCTGACCTTGGACTGTCCACGCCGTCGTGACAGCTGCGTGGTGAGCACCCAGGGCTAGTGAAACATTCAGTGCTGGGAAAGGAGAGAGTCTTCGTTACTGCTTTGTAAGAAAGAAAATTCCTATGTGTTTGGCAGTCTTCAGTATCAAAGCACAGGGCATTTCGTTAACTAGAAATCCCACGAACACCCAAGTTTGGCGACAACTGCACGTCCGAATGCTAAGAAAGTTCGGAGGAGGAAAACTCCAAACTTCTGAGATTGACTTATTCAGGAACGTCCCGCACGGTTAGGTTATTATCAAAAGTTCTATGACTTTGGGCTAAGCAGCGACTGCGAAGGCACAGCAGATGGTTGTCCCCGGGTTCGGGCTGTCCAGGTCCGGAAAGCTCTCGGTGCCAGCCCACTGCCGGGTTCGGTTCGGCCTCTGAACAGGGTCTCTGCGGAATCCAGTGTAAAGAACCATAACAAGGCTGTGGGTCAAAGAACAGAGCTTCATACAGAAAAGCGAACTGGAAACACGCGAAAGCCACATAGTCCTGAACTGCGGGCCTGTAACACAATTTCTTAATTTTTTTTTCTATTTCCAAAAAAAAAAAAAAAATCACATAAAACGTGAGTGTATCTGACTAGCAGAAAAACACTTTCAGAAAAAGGCTCTGGCTGAATTTGGAGCAGAGAGCTCGAGGTGCCCCTTCAATTACCGTTTATCCAATTTTTAGTCAGAAAGGGTTTCGATCAAGTAACAGGGGAACTCACATCCGACAATTCACTGATCTTTCTCCTGTGTGTTCTCACAAACGAAACGAAACGAAAACCCCAAGTCTCAACCTGCACGACGGGGGCACCCGGAGCTCGCGTACAGCACGCCCAGGAGCGGCAGACACGACGTCGCGCTCCCGTGACGCCGTCTGCCTGGCCTGGCCCCGCGCTCGGGCAACCCGTGCCACCCTCGGGGACAGACATGCCGCCGGAATCGTTCCTCAAAACGTCCTTGCACAACAGATTCCCTTAGTAAGTATACGACGTGGCGAAAGTTCAAAGATCAGAAAAAAGTCTTTAAAAAATTAAAATTAGTGCATATACAAGTGGAAAAAAGAAAAGCTGGAACGTCATTCACCTAACGGTGCGCCTTACTCTAAAATAAACTCTGCGCAGACGTGGCCCCAGCGGCAGCCGCGGCTCCAGGATGCGTGCGACACTCCCGCCTTCGAGCGACAGGGGGCCCGGCAGACGCGCCCGCAGCTCTGCCCGTCCGCCGTCTGCTTCCCAGGGTGAAATGAGGTGACGAACGCGGTCGGCTGGAGCGCGACCCGCTGCTGGCCAGGCTCCCCGGCCGCGTCCCGCGTGTCGTCCCGCGTGTCGTCCCGCGTGTCGCCAGCGAGTACTACAACTGACCGTTGGCAGCTGCGATCAGCTCCTGGAAAGTGTTTTCGAAGCAGCGCTTGAGGTCACTGTACGTCACCACGAGCACGCTCTTCTCGTCTCTGGAGGTGAGGCTGATTTTTTCCGGCACGCCAGCGTCCAGCTGAAACGGAGAGAGGCACAGAATGAAGTCCCCCGAAACGATCCAAGGCGTTCGCCACCTTCCCTTCTGGGGCTGCGTGAACATTTTACATCCCTAATTAGCGCGCGGGCACGCGAGGCGGCTCACGTGCTTGTCTTTCCTTTTCCCTTGAGTCAAATATAACGTTTACTAGACAGGCGGATACAACTAAAGGGCGCCAACAGAGAGAAGCGACTATGTGGGCCGCGTCAAACGAAACTCAAAACGCGCTCACACCCCGCCCCAGGGGACAGCCCTCCCGGCTTCCCCGAGGGCCGCGAGGCAGCCGGGCCCGGCGCCTGCCACCCACACGCCGCCCCGACCCCTTCGTGCGCTCCACACTTGTTTGCGTGCCATTCTGCCCGGTCCGCACTCGGTTCATCGCTTCCCCAACATCGCCCAATTATTTTTGTATCACGAATTACAATGCAATGAACACATTCATCTACTTATTGTTTTTCTTCTACAGAATTACCTCCTTAGGAAAAAGACTTATTTACAGGTCAGTCCATACAGCCAGCTGCTGACCGAAGGGTGCCAGAGGGCAGCTGGAGAGCGGGACCAGCTGGGGTGTGGGACCCAGCCGGGGAGCAGGACCGGCTGGATTTGGCAGTAAGATTTTAACGAGGTCTTTACAAGGCATAAATGCTAATCCTTACTCCGTCCAATAACTTAATAATGCTTTTCACTTTATTTTTGTTAGTTTTCAATGTGCCTTTTTCCTTCATTTTTTTATTCATTCATTAAAATGTTTAAAACTAATTCTGAAGACTCAAACTTTCAAATCATTTTACCAGTTAATTTCAGTCATTTCTATCAAAGTAAGCTATGTAAAATTTTAATTTACATATCATCGGTAAGGCCATCCAACCTTTTTAATTACCCTTTCAAATTCAGAAAACAGTCACACTTTCAGATTTGAAATAAATTCCATTTACTACTAGTTATATGATAAAATAAATTTTCTTTAAATTTTCAATTACCCGGATTCATTACGAAAATCCTTGCTAAGACATCTGCCACAGCGCACACCATCGGGCCCACCCGTTTGCGCGTCACCCGTGACGCGCGCTGTGGTCACTGAGTCTCTGATGCTATGCATACGATTTCCTAAGATCTGACAGAATGATTCTCCGCTCACTGCTCTCAAGAAAAATGTTTTTCCCTTAAGGGAAAAAGGCAAATGAATACATAAACCGTACCGGATTAGTTCAACGGTACACACAGTTTGGTTCTGTCTGAATGCAGGTTACTGACGGTACTCGCTGAAGAGTTTTAAGGAAATTCAAACAAGGCAAAGTGCTGCTTAAAACAAAATGCCAGGACCGCTCCCCTGGACGGCTGCTTAGCACAGTTAGCAGTTCTAAATCACGGCCAGAGGGGGCCTGTCTCCCCTCGTGCTTGCACAGAGGGACAGTTTGCACCCGGGCACGGCCAGAGAAAATGCTTTAAAGTTCAAGGCCACACACAGCCTTCTGCCACATAAGTCTTCTCAGCTGGCAGGCTATACGAAAACAGGCCACCGATCGGATCTGGCCCGTGGACCACAGTGTGCCGAAGCGCTTCAGTCATAAACCTGTCCAAAGGCGAGGGTTTACCTCTGGACACCCATTCTAAGCGCCGTAACTCCACCAAATTCATAAGAAAAACGCATTTCTTCCTTCCTCCGTACACTGCATCTGCCCTTTTAAAAACACAGAGCTCGCCTCTCAAGGAAATTTATGACGTATCTTCATCTACTTAATTCATCTGACCGCCTAATTTACAACGCTGGGCCTGCGTTAGCAGCTCGAGCTTTTCATTTGCACGGCACCTGCTGGGTGTACACCTGGGGCCAGCAGTAAATGAGCTGGTAACATGCAGGACATTCAACATGGCTGACAGCGACTTAGAATTCAGCTTTTTAAAAACACCTGAGCACAGACTATTTTTCTGATTTTCCTACTCAATGTTTTATTCGATATAACAAAATAACATGTAAATAAAATACAGTATGAGAGAAGGAAAAGGCAGTCATTTTGTGACATTTATCACAATAAAAAGATCCACGATGAAAAATTCTAGTTATTCACGCAGGTGTTAAAAAAAACAAAAACCCTTCCAGTTCTAAAAATTAAGTAGATACACCTAGAAACTATTAATAAAATGTCTTGCAGGAAACAGCAGAGTACATCTTAACTTCTTAAGTCTCTTAGTATTTGTAGAGGATGCGACTCTACAAACCGTAGATAGCATTATGATTTAAAAATCGATACAAATTACCTTGTTAAGACAAGAAATGATATGACTGAGGTCAATCCAGGGAGCGCCCGCTTCAGTCACCTGATGAAAAAGATGATCCCTAAACAGTTTCAACAGGTAACGGTCTCCAGTCTCTGACCAGGTGGGATCCTTCTGAAACCTGGGAAGGTAACATTTCACCTCAGTAACTCGTCCGTATGCCGCATGGCCGTGTGCTTATTCTTCTCCAAAAAAATAGAGGTTTTTGTGTTTTTGTGGGTTTTTTTGTTTTTTGTTTTTATCCCTAAGGGTTTTTTTTTAATCCCAGAGGCTGCAAATTTTTATTTTTCACATTTTAATCCCAGATTGCCCAGACTTATTTTTAAAAACTAATGTCACTTAACGTGAACGTATGCGCAGAGCAGTTTCTAATTCTCAAGGGCAAACACCCCTTATCTGACCGACTCTCTAATCGCTTCCGTATGTGGGCCCTTACCATGAGATAAAACGGGGAAGGAAGAAATGTGCTCAGATGGCTTTAGAGACAGGTTACAGGGAAGGGGTTTTCTTCCTCCCACCCTTAGGTTACAGAGTGGAAAGATGGTCAGGTGTGAGATCGACTTCACTGGTGAGAACGGAAAAACGTTTAGGCAACAAAGACGGGGTCGGTTTGGGTTCCTGCCACCATGTGAGGTGAGAGCGGCTGCGAGGATCTGGAGCACGGACCAGATTCCCCGTCAGTGTTCAGTGACCTCTGCAATTTATGGTCTAATAGGAAAAACAGCAAATAACCAAAACGAGTCGGAATTGTATCTTTAAATAATGCTGTTAAGAAAAAGGAATCTGGCCCAGAGGAGAAACCTGCATTGGTCTGCGGAGGTAAGGAAGGCGGTCCCGGGAGCGGACACCTCTCAGAGCAGCAGGTTTGCAGGGGCAGAGCCTGGGGCAGGTGAGAAAGGGCGGTGTGGCTGGGGGAGGGGCTGGGGGACAACAGACGGGAGCAGAAGAGGCGAGCAAAGGGGAGGCCGAGAGTACACCGACAGCGGGGGACAGAGAAGCCAGGACGAAGAGAGAGGAGGATAAGACCAACGGAAAATAAACGCAGCTCCGAAGCAGGAGCGGAGAGGGCAGACCGCGCAGCCTCGGGTCGTCAGAACGCCAGGTCTGCGTCCTAGGATCGCGTGGGGACGCCGCCCCGCGCAGACGCAGCATGTGAGCGCTTCGCAAAGACCATGCCAGGCACTTCCAATTCAAGCTGCTTAACCACACCATCTCCCTCTATCCCCTTGCAAGTCCCCACCGAACGGACAGTCAGTGCCTTTGGAAAGGTACGCACACAGGGACAAGGGGAGCAGACCAGCAAGGGCACACGGGAAGGTGGAAGCAGAGGGGCGGCGCTGAGACTCTGCCGACCTGAGGGACTGAACTGCAGCGCCACACGGGGCGCGAGAAGGGGCGAGACCACAAGCCGCAGCCACGCCACGAGACCTGCCACCCCGCGCCATCGGGCACCATGAAGGAGCTGGGGGACGGAGGCTGGAGCAGCAGAAGGGACGAAGGGCTCTAGAGACAGCAGCAGCCATCTCTCATCCCCGCCGCCAGTCCGCCTGGCAGAATCTGCCAGAAAGGGCACCGGAAACCTTTCCAGAGCAGGTGGACAGAGGCTCTCCAGGCGCCAGGACGCCGGGCCAGGCAGGAGAGGAGGCGAGGTGGCAGGCTGCTCGGCCAACGCTTCCCCCGCCTGGCTCCCCAAAGCGTGGCAGCAGGTTTACGCTCCAGGGAGAAGGCTAGCAGACTCTTTTCTGGAGATGCTGCCCAACAGAAATCCTGACAGGGAGTCTACCAAAAGCAAAAAAAACCAATCACACCTGACAGTGTCCGGATCACTGCTTTAAAAGGCATGCATCCTGCTTTATCACAGCCCAGCCCCCAAAGAGAGCTTCCCATTAGCTTTTTAGGACCTCATTTTTAATACAAACCAACAGCCAAGGATCAGAAATCTTTTGGAGAATAAACAAAACAAAACAAAGCAAATTCTTGTTTCCTATGAGATGGTGCAGGGAACAGAACAAAACCAAAAAGCAAAAATCTCTGACAGCCTCAGAGAAACAAAATTAGATGCTGTAAGAGAAAACACTGAAAGCAGAGAGTTCTTGAAAATTAAAAACGCAGAAGTTCAAAAATTCAAAGGATTAGGAAAAAAACCTTTAATTTTAGACAAAATCAGTTGAGATAATAGCCTAGAAAGTAGAACAAAAAGATATGGCACAAAAAAATGATGAGAATATCAAATCAACTGCAAAGTCTAACATCTGAACAACAGGACTTCCTCAAAGACAGAAGCTGCCCAAGAAGCAACAACGAAGAACACACTTTCCCAAGATTAAAAGGGCCCACGTGTCAATTCATCAGAATGAACCAAAAAGCCACACCGAGGCACATCGGTATGAATTTCCGAACATCGGTGATAAAGACAAGACTCTAAAAGCATGGGAAGAATTTGGAAAGAAAATCGCTTTGAATCTGCCTGGAAGTTAAAAAGCAACAAAGAAACGCTTCAAAATTTTGAACGGAACTATCATTAGTATTACTCCACTGTGTACTAGAGGTACTAGCTAACACAATCTTTAAAGAGAAATTAAAAGCATAGAAATTAAGGAAGAAATATAACTTCCAATATCTGAAGATAGGACCATATACCTGGAAACCCAAGAGAATCTACTGGGAAAACTAACCAAACAATACGGTAAAGGCAGGGTACAAAATTTACAGAAATCAACCATTTTCATATAACAAGCAGTCTAAGAAGACAGACTGGGGTGCGGGGTGGGGTGGGGGGACTCCCATTTATAATGGCAACGAGAAAACATACCTAAGAATCAACTTGGTGTGCTCTGCCTACAAAGAACAACTTAAACACCGAGGAGACAAAAGCAGACGTCGACGAGTACGGTGACACACCTATCTTGGTTAAGATAACCTGACACCTAAAAACACAAATGCTCCTTAAGTTTATTAAGAAATCTAACATGTTGTCTTCTCTATAAAATGCCATCAGGTTTACCGATTTTTAACTGAAACAAGCTGACTCTAGAATTTATAAAGAAAATTTAAAAATTTTAGGACAAACAAGAAGATGGGAATGGTCAGTACTGGATTCTACCACGTCAGTCACTAAAACAGACACCACCCTAAACCAGAGCAGGGAAACTAGACTACTCCATAAATAGCTTCTAGACCACAGGAAAGTCTTCCGGTAGAAAAACGCTGGAATCGTATCTTAGATTCCACATAAATTCCAAATACGTAAGAGATATTTTAACTTAAAAAAATGAAACCATATGTATTCTAGAAGAAACCATGAGGTAATTCCTTCACAAGCTTACAGTGGAAAAGGCCTTCCTAACTTTCTAACTATGACTCAAAACCTAAACGCATGAAAGATGTTTCATCAATCAGACTACATACATAAATGTCTGCACGGGAAAACATTAAGCAGAGTCAAAAGTAAAATGAAAAAAAAAAAAAAGTCACAAAGGGTAAATCTCTCTAGCTCGTCCTATACATCAAAAAGAAAAGCAGACAATCCAATTGAAAATAAAAATGGGCAAAGGAAATGGACGGACAGGAAAAGAAGACACAAATGAGTCAAAACACAAACAAGACAGGCAACACACTCACGAAGAACACGAACTTGCTGCACCTATCAGGCTGACCAAAATCCAGTCTGAGAAAAGGACTGTTGGCAAGAGGCACGCGTGCGCCGCCCGTGGGAAACCGTCCCGCGACGGCCAGCGAATTACAGTGCTGTTTCCACCAAGCCGGCAATCACGACTGGGTTGTTCACGCACACACGACATCGAATGTGCTCAAGGCAGCCTGTTTATACCCAAGTGCCCATCCATAAGGAGCTGGAGAAACAGTGCATCCACAGCGTGCACCACACTGCATACGGAACGCTTAGCACGGGGTTAAGAGCACCGACTCTGGGACCACGGAGCCTGGATTTGAATCCCAGCTCATACACTTACTAGCTATGGGATCCTGAACTTGATACGTAACCTTCCTATGCCTCAGTTCTCTGTCGAATGAGAATATGAGCACGACCTGTCCCACGGGGCTGTTAGAAGCATTAAGTTAGGTCGTATTTATCGTATTTATAAACTACTGTGACTAGTGTCTGGCATGTACTAAATGACTTCTAAAATACATCGTTATGAGAAAAAAGCAACATACAGAATACTGTATGGCTTACGATTTCTATATATCAAAACTGAGGGGGTGGGGGGGTGGAAATAAGAAGATATAGTTGTAACTTGGGAAATACGTACAAGAAACTTGAAAAGGCTGGCGGGAGCAACCGGGAGACTGGGGATGTCAGGTGTGAGGGGTTCTGTTATCGTCACTGAGAACCCTTTCCTACTTCTTAAAAAATGTGTTTATATGTAATCTGCTGAAAAGGTTTAATTAACAAAAAGAACTTTCTGAAGACAATCTAGAATTTTATACCCAATCATACTATCAATGAAGTGAGAAAGCAGAATAAAGATATTTTCAGATTGGCAAAGACTCAAAAAAACTCACCTTTCTCAGGAAGCTACAGGAGGATGTGCTCCACTAAATTAAAAAGAATAAACCAAGGGAAAAAGAAACAGGGTATCCAACGGAAGGGAGAGACCATGGAAACTCCCAGGGTTACAGTGAAGGGGGCTCCAGTTCTAAAGTGAGTGTGAGCAGACTTAAGGCACACGCAGCCCAGACAGGACAGAAGGACAGAGGCTCCAGGGCCAACTTCTCTACGGGGGAGGAAAAACAGGAACTGACAGGTTACCTATTTTTGACCACATGGAAAGGTGTTTGATAACTGACAGAGTTTAGAATGAACTGGCGGTAAAACTTTTTTCATTTGCTTAGTTTTCTCTGTAAGATAATTAACTCCTTGAAAACAAAGATTTAAAACAATACAAAAGAAACATAGTTATGATTTACGTGGTGCAGCGATGAACAATATTTACCTTGTTATAATAATGCCCATGCTGAATAAAGACAACTCAAATTCTATGGGTTAACTGGTACGTGTGTGTGTGCGTGCGTGTGTGCACATGTGCGTTTTCAGGTAAGGGAAGGCATCTGAAAGATAAAACATCTTCCATGGGACAAAATCATGAGCTGAGTTAAATATTGGAAAATAATCAGGAAAAAGCACTATAAGCATACGTTTTAGAATAAAGAGAAATGCCAGAAGAGACAGCTAATATCTGGCTCAACATGCTTTCTTCATTCACAAAAATTATTAAAGAAAACACTGAGTCTTTTAACTCTGAAGAAAGTAAGTGGACTTGAATTCTGTGGTCGAAACACTCCCACGCTGTGGACCATCGCCTGCCTCTCTTCACACAGGTAACACTGCTGGCCCCACACTGTGGTCGCAGCATGCGGCTGCGGCGGCCCTGCCCGTCTCTGACGGTTATGCCGTCTCACACACAGCAGCTGCGCTTCTTTAACGTATGATCGACTTGAACTTACAAGCCAGGCCGAACTAAGTGGCAAATAATATAAAATGGTGACGCCTTTCCGATGCCACCAAATGCGACAGCTACCAAGGATGCGCTTTAACAGGACGTAAGAGGCAGGCGACGAGATACTCTGAAGTCTCTGATCTAAATGGACCGGACTTCGAAAAGGAGACAGGGCAAAGGCGGCTCTGACGCTCATGACAGGTTCCCTCGGGAGCAGACCACAACGGAGATTCCCTAACACAGTATGTTTTCTGTACATGCGTGCGTGTGCGTGTACGTGTGTGAGATCAAGGACAAGCACGCCAAGGCTGTGATCATAAAACAGCACCCTACCCATAGGCTGAAGGTCACTGCACATGAGAAGTTTTCTCTTTTTCCAAATAAAACCAGTAAGAATAAGGTATACGCATTCTTATTATGCAAAATAGTGCCTTTGATTAAAAACATTGTAAAATACTGTAAATCCTTACTCCGGCCTCTCATTGATTGTTCCCAATTTTGCTAGAAGCCTAAACAGTCTTCCATTTTGAACCTCCTATAAAACATTTTAAAAAGAGAGAGAATATTAATGTTCCAGCTAACTGAATATAAAAGCAAAAGTTTATAAAAACTCGTATCCTGCACCAATATTACCTTTAAACAATAAATCCTAATATCCCCACCTTTCAGTTATAGTTTTCAATGCAACATGACCGAGTCGGTCAACAGTTAACACTCAAGACTATGCGACTGGCCATTTTTAAGAATTATTCAAGTTAACGTACATTAAAAAAAAAACCTAAGATGATTTTCTTATGTCACTATGGCAAAGCCATGAACAAAAAGAAGCGAACGAATGCCCAGAAAACATGAAATTAAACTACTGAACATTACGCTTGGGCAAAAGGAAGTGTGAACGAGCTCAGCCACGTGCGCACTGTGCTCACACGGTGGTGACTGCTGGGCGCCCCTCGCCCGAGCCGCGCACTCTACCTTCGCCAGGTCCTCCTCTATGACGTCGTTCCTCATCTGGGCAGCATCCAACTGAGTATAAAAGCGAGCACCGATCATGGGCATGATGTCATTGACACTTCGCATCCGGTTTTGGTCGGTCAACAGATACCTGGCCGAAAGAAAGTCGGGTCAGCTGGACACTGAGCACGCGACTCAGAAAAGAACACGACCCACAGGCACACAGCGATCGCAGCCGCTGTCGTACTGTGCGCACGGTTCTGAAAGCATGTTTCATGCGAGTCAAGTTCACTTCCAAAGCCTAATAATTACATCTCTAATAATTACATCTCTTTTCTCTGGAAAATCTCACGAGCCAACGGAGAAAACTTGGACATGACCCTTCCGCTACACTTTTGTCATTCTGAAACTGCGACAAGAACGCTGACCAGGGTCGCCTGCCGGCTCCCTGCTCAAACCCTCTCCACGACGTGGGAGGTGAACAGTGTCACATACTTCTGTGAAGAGGAGAAACGGGGGGTGGTTGTGGGTGCAGAGATTTTTCCACTGCTCTGGATAAATCAAATGAGCTTAGGCTCTTTGGTAAGCTGTCCTCTGCTCTGGTAAGCTTCATTTAGGCTGTCATGGTACCTTCGTTCCTGAGAAATCTTCATGCACAAACTC
>NW_006430460.1:2486273-2501582 GCF_000325575.1 Pteropus alecto
GACCAATTCAACTTCCTCTACCGTTATAACTAAGGCAGAACAATATTACATGTTTCAAAGGGCCACCTTCCAGAACACACTAGTTATTCATCATCTATTACTGCTTATTCCGTGACGTAAGCCATTTCCTAAGCATCATTAAAGCCGTCTCCCACCTTCTCTCTCTGCTTATAATTGGTCTTATTTTCTTCACAGGATTTGTCGTTATCCACAAACATCTTACTTGCTCACAGGTAAGCCCATGAGGGTGGAGGCTCCAGGAGATGGGGGATCGTGTTCAAAGCATCCTCAGCACCTGGCACATAGCAGGCGTTCTCTTGGTGAATAACTGAACGGTTACATTCATGTGCATAATCTAGGTCTCGGCCATTCATCTGTAATTACTGACGTGTTTACCTCTAGCTACTCGAACTTAAAGCTACTACAGGCTTCCTGACTTTGGCAGGTGCTTCACCTATCTTGGTTTTGTCATCTGTCTAATGGAGCTAATGACGGTAACTGATTTCCAGGGTTATTAGGAGAATCAAGTGAATTAATTCATCACATCGATCAGTTCGGAAGGGCCTGACACATGGTTTGTCGTCCTATAAGTACCAGTCACAGATTAAGTATTAAACTGTAACCTTTTCGTTTACTCCCTTTTTATTAAGGACTATTTCAAACATTTATACAAGTAGGGAACTGTATAATGAATCCCCAGGCACCCATCACCCAGTTTTATAAATTATTAGTGTATGGCCGCTGTCACATTTATGTCCTTTACTCTTCTAGACGGAAGAAACTTTGAAGAGTATAATCTGAAATTAGCGATATCCTGGGTGTTGTAAACTAAAGCTAAGAATCACTGCTGTGATAATATGTGACACAAGTATTTTCATTTCTGTGAGAAATCACTTCATTTGATTATTAATGGGAATCGGGTAACTCTGGTTCCCAGGGCTGTGTCACAATCACGACACTCATGCTGCTGTCTGGCGTGTGACAAAGCACAGATGCGCGGCCCCGCCCTTCCTGCCTCCGTCCCACACCCCCGGGCTGGGCCGAACAGAAAGCGGACTGTCCTGGCTACACGGAAGGCCAGAAGGGACAGCTGGAAGCTTCACACAGACTGAGCAGGATCAGTGAGCTCTAACTGCTTCCAGAACGTAACAGGAAAACTCTCAACCTTCCTAATCTCTGTCCTCTACAACCGCTTACAGCGAAGGTCCCTCTGTCCACCCTCTGGAACTCCCCAGGGTTAAGTTTTAGAGGGATGGAGGCCGGAGAAGTCCTCCTGTGGTGACGGGAGGCCACGGTGGGTTTCTCTTGAGCTAAATCCCTTTCAGACCTGTCCTTGAGGACCCCAGGGCTTGGCGGGGCTGGAGCAGAAGCACGGGGCCCACGCAGGTGCATTCTGGAACGGCCGCCAGCGGGCCATCAGGGTGACTTGTGACAGCTTCCGCACAGGTACTGGCGCCCTCCAGCGCAGCAGCGTCTGACAGAGCTCTCTGAAGTGACGGAAGTGTTCTCGGACGCTGTCTGCGAGCCACGTGCGGCTTCTGAGCCCTTGCAATGTGGCAGTGTGGCTGACAGACTAGGTAATTAGTTCTATGTAATTTTAATTAGTTTCAGCTCAAACGGTCCTATGTGGCTAAGAGACACCGATGCAGCTTTAGAGGATGCCCTTCGGAAAATGTTCAAGACGTCGATGACGAAACACACCGGCTTATGAATTTGTTCCAAAAACTATACATTTAGCAGTAAAAATAAATTACGAGTTGTTTAATTGTGCTTTGCCTGATTTTGAACAGTAGGACTAAAATAAACAGAATCACTATTAAAAGGCCCTATGACAAGCTATCTTATTTCACGCGCTCATTATATACATTTAATCATATAGTAAAACTTACAAAATCAGATTCTTCAGGTCAGAGGAGTAGTTGATTGTCACCAGTTCCATGGCTTTCTGTAAATTCTCTCGCTGGATTCCTGCCAAAGAGTTGCAAGCCAAAGCCAACACAACTTTTCCTAACGATATCAGATCTGCTTGCTGACATGAAAGAATAAATATAACTTTTAATTTTTATTTTATAGGTACAGACGTAACACACTGACACTATTGCCCGCAGGGCCCGGCACAGGCCTCGGCCCGAGCCCAACGGGCCGATTCCGAGCCCCCCGCCCGCACCCCTGTGGTAGGTCCGCGGCCTCTACGGCACCCGGCGACTCGATGAAGGCCGCACCAGACCAGCGTGGAGAGAAGCCACTCCAAGCGATGCGAATGCCCAATACAGAGCTGCGGCCTCACAAACCTCTTTTAATTTTTATTTAAATAGAACTGATCTTATTATTATTACGAGAAACTGAGGACTGGTTACTATAGACTTCCTTTACTGTGATAGTTACACCTGTGATATACGCTTTTCTCATTTTCCATGATGCCTAAAACACAGTGCAGTTTGGAGAATTACTTGAAAAAAGTTACTCCATTATCTCAAACACGACATCAGCGGCCCCGACGCTGGAGAATGTTCTAGAACACTGAGAACACTGACACCCCCAGGACACGCCGTCCGTCAGGGCTGTGCAGGGGACCTCCTAGTCTGTGCCCACCTGGCCTCCTGCCTTTTTTTTTTTTTTCCAAGATTTACCACTCTGAGGTTTTCCTTCTGAAGGATTTCTAGAAGACAGCGGGTTGGACTGAGGTCGGCTCTCATTACCTATTACAAACTGGATCCAGCAAACAAAACAGTTGCCCCAAGGCCCTGCTTGGCAGGTGACTATTAATGAGCACGACCTGGGAGAACGGAACAGCTCAGAATCGAATGGAACCGTCTGAAGGACCTTCTGCAGAAAACGTCCATAATCTTCAAAAGCCCATGTCTTATCTGAATTGCTGCATACGCGTTCATTTACTGAACGCTGATTTGGTATAAGGAGTTTTCAAACCTAGCTACACATTAAAATTGTCCGAGGAGCTGAAGAAACACCAGAAAAAGTACCGCTGGCCATCCAGCCCCTCATCCCAGGCCTGGTGTTAGTCTGTGGTTAATTCGCGGGGTTGGTATTTTCCAGTTTCCACAAGAGATTCTGAAATGCGGCCAGGGTTGAGAACCTGTGCTTTGTGGAATGTTTGTAAACGGTGTATCTGTGAAATCAGGTGAGTACTTCCAGGCAATCGCTAATGAAACTTTACCAATATACGGCTACCCTTCACGACATTCTATCCAAATAATGAAGTATGAGCAAGTCCAACTCCAGGACTAAAACAACATGGCAAAGTTCAAATCAGACATTTATCCCAAACTCGCATGTGTGGATCTGACACTTAGAACATGAGAGCCAACGGTCAGGGGAAAATCACTGCATTCATCAGGACAACAGATGCCTAGGGTTCCCATCAGGGAAACTTTCAAACTGCACGACAGGGGCAGGGCGGGAGGTGGCGTGCGAGGGGCAGGCACTGCGGCCACCGCTTGCTTTCTGGAAGGCACGGTCACGAATGAACGCAAGGAGGGTGCCCTCCGTGTTCTCGAGATCAAGTAAAACATTCCAAGTTACATTAATGAAATCGTAAAAATGGTGGTCAAGAGAAATCAGTGCACGTAACCGCTAACTGGAAATTCCTACCGGCGCTGCGATCCGACGTCATCGGCAGAGCACACCGATGGCGGCACCCGTCAGACACCTGAGTGGCGTGCACCGGCACGCAGCCGCCCAGGCCTTAAAACGGAGGGATTTTCAGTTCAGCGCCAACCTACACTGGTGCTGTAACTGAATCCCCTACTAGAAACACCCCTATTATTCCCCATCATGAGACAGGAAAACAAAAGTCCAAGACAGCTGAAGGACTGAATGGGTTTAAAAAATAAGAACATCTAATTTGGGTACCACCCACCACCTTCCCAAAGCTGACTACAGGTGGGAATACCAACTTTTAAAAATAAAATAGACACGTCACATAATCCAGATCAAATTAGAACTGATCTTTAAAAAGAGGTCAATCAAGTCCCACTTAAGAGTGTTTAACATCGCAAAAACTCAGGCGCTCTCCTCGCTTCCCTGCTGAGGAATTTTCCATTTGTTATTTTGCTTCTTACCTCCAACTGGTTTTTTCCCCCCATTTGCTGAATTCTGGAGGTTTTCCCCCCAACTCATTTTCAGTTTCTTCCTCATTCTTGAGTTCTTGATTTTTCTGAGTCTATCTATGGCTCTACTTATGTCCATTTTACTGAAAGTCAGTCTCTATTCACGTGTCTGAAACAGACTATGAAAAATAGACTACAAGACACAACATGTTCCTTCCCCCGTGCCCGCTTCGTGACTCGCAATCCCCCCCTCCCCGGGTGGCGCTATCTCCACTCTCTCCTTTATCCTATTAGCTATATGGAAAATCTCCCCCCACACATGTGCCCACCCCCGGAAAAGAAAGAAAGAAAAACCTGATCTATCTTTTACTGTTGAAAAATAAAGAGAAGGTGACAGTGGGCTGGAAGTAGCCTGCATTTATGAATGAAAGCGGCCGCTAGGTTACCAACCAGCCCCCCCGCAAATGCCTGCTTAAAAGCTGTTTGTTTAGAACCCTGGGATTACTTTTTCTTATGAAGAATTTTTTTCAAGGTAACTACACAACCCATAACCAAAGTAATGTACATTTGCAGAGAAAAAATGGGAAACAATACTGCTGAGACAGAGAAAAAAAAAATCAAACTAATCTTTCTCTTTTACTAGTAATTAAAATACAAAGGAACTCTTCACATAGAGAATAAAGATACTGTAAGGCTGTTTTTAAAGGTGGACATGGGATTTCGAGATATTTGCAACAGAGGCTGATGGCACTGATTCTAAATAATGTCGAGTTTCTCTTCAAAAATTCAGTATTATTTACTTGGATATATGAAGAAGATCACTAGTATTTTAACAATCAATAATCAGTCCCTTTTAACAGCACAAAGATTATTAAAAAAACTGTCAAAGCCAATTAGTCAATAACTCTACGACAGAGATAAGAAGGGAAGTAGCTGGGAAACAAGCACCCTAGGTAAGAAAGGGGCAAATCTCCTCCGGCAGGAGCAGGTGCTGCTGGGAAAGCAGTCAGACCCCTGTCTGCAGTGCCCACCAGGTGGCGCTACCAACCAGGACAGCTTGGCTGAGGCAAGGACAGGTGGGCGCAAGCAGAGGGGGAGACGTGAAGCCTGCAGACCCATCTTGGCCATTGTAAATAATGCTACAGGGAGCACAGGGGTGCATCTATCTTTTCAAATTAAGTGTTTTTCCTTTTCTTTGGATAAATGCCCAGAAGCGAAACTGCTGGGTCATAGGATATATCCATTTTTTTCCTGAGGAATCTCCAGTTTTCCACAGGCGTGGCACCAGTTTGCAGTGCCACCAACAGCGCACGAAGCCCCCTTTTCTCCTCGTCCTCGCCAGCGCAGGCTGTTTGTTGACTTTTTGACAACAGCCATTCTGACTGGTGTGAGGTGACATCTCGCTGTGGTGTTGATTTGCATTTCCCTGATGATTAGTGATGTTGAACATCTTTTCATGTCTGCTGGCCATGTGAATGTCTTCTGAGAAATGTCTTTTCATATCCTCTGCCTATTTTTTGATCGAATTATTTAATTTTCTGTTATTGAGTTGTATGAGTTTTCTTAATATATTTTGGATATCAACCCCTTACTGAATATATCATTTGCGATTATATTCTCCCATTCAGTGGGTCGCCTTTTTTGTTTTGTTGAAGGTTTCCTTTGCTGTACAGAACTTTTTAGTTTGATGTAGTCCCATGTGTTTATTTTTGTTTTTGTTTTCCTTTTCGAGGTGACGTGTCCAAAAAGCTAACACTTAACGTTCTTTGCAGAAACAGGTTCTTACTCTCCTACATCTCCGATCAATCAAAAAATAATAAATAGCTGAGAACACGATGGGGCCTAAAGCCACACTATTATTTTGAAATCAGATAGCCAAATTCTGATAATGTATAAGGAGTGAGTGAGGCTTTGATTAAACAAAAGAAAAAATTATTTCGAAAATGGCAATACAACACTATTCCTTTGAAAATATTTAATATATTCAGATTGGTAGTGGGACAACTGTTCTAATAAAAGTAAACAGGCGTGACAGGTGTGTTTATAATATATTAAAGAAGTGAAAAAAGTAAAATCGCATTTAATCTAACTCATTCAGCTGACCAATGAATGTTTTAATCTCTGCTGAGAACAAATTTCCTAATCGCATAAACACATTTGCATCTGAACAGCTAGAATCTGACCCTGTCATCAACCCTATACATTCCAACTTGTTAGGGCTCCAGACACCTCTCAGTGACTAAGAAATAATGTTCAAACTTTGCAGAGACCACCCAGACTGAAAACCCTGAAGTATTTTAAACAAAATTCGTCAAAAAAAAAAAAAAGCCCTAAGTTATTAAGTAGTCATGTTAATTCTTACTCACCTGGTATTGAGCCATTAATGCCAACGGATTATTATTCTGACTGTTATCAAATGTTAAAACATCAAACACTCCAACACAATTTACTCGCAACCTTTAAAGACCAGAGAATTTAAAGAAAATAATTAACATGAGATTTTAAAATTATACAATAGTGGAAATTTAACATTTCCTAAGTATCTGGAAGGACCTCAGAATATTATCTACTCTAACCTCCTCTCCTACCCCCATATCATCTCTACAAACCACCATTTTAGAAATGAGGAAATTAAAGCTCGCAGATCTCAAGTGGCAGACCTGAGGTTACAAGTCAAGGACTGACTCAGACCTCTGACTGCCAGGCCAAGGGCCTTTCACGGCACCAAGCTGCTGCCCTGTTAGTCACTCACGAAAAGAATAAAGCTGCTTTATTCTTGGTAAGTTAGTCACTCCTGAAAGAGAACCAGGTAGCTTCCTAGCATTTGCTGAGGACGTGCTAGACATCGCTCAAAGCACTTGACACGTGCCGACTCATTCTACCCCCTCAACAGTCTCCTGAGACGGGTACCGCGCAAATGTGGGCAACAGAGATAATGAGTGTCTGACACGCAGGATCACAGGGACAGTAACCAGCAGGGCCAGGGCGTGAACCCGGTCCCCCGCACTAGACCCTGTGGACCTTATGCTACGCGGCCCCAGACGGTTCTCAGAATCACAGCGACTCAAGCGGAACCACTAAGTCAAGGTCTGCGCACTTCGCTCTCTGCCAGCGGCTCTCAAAGCCGGGACGAGCAGCAGCTGTGGCTTCCCCTGGGACTGGTTACGAATGCACGTTCTCAGGCCCCACTCCGGATTCACCGGCTGAGAACTCAATCTGTGCTCAGTGAGCCACCAGGTAATTCTGAGTCACGCTAACCCCTGAGAAGCACAGTGGTACACAGAAAGTCGTACTGACGCTACTTCTATGTCTCCTAACCACGCACACCTCCCAAACCCTTAAAGATCCTTGGTGAATAACTAGGCGTTTTACTAAGGATTCAACATTTTTTTTAAACTTACAAATGAACTCATAGTCACAGCGGTTCTTCTGGATGGAATATATGAAAAGGCAGAATTAAAACAAATCATCATTAGATGCTCAGTGAAGAAGCCAAAACGCAAAATGCTAGTACCTCGTCTTGCCAGTTATCAGGATCTTCGTTGGGTCCATGACGCGACAGGCCAAACCTGCCGTGTGAATGGTGCGCAACGCAGAACTCAGCTGGACGATATACGCCCAGATGAGCGACTCCGGCAACAAGCCCGCATGCTGTCTGGGCAGAGGCCCGTCATGCTGACCTATGAAGGGGGTGGGAAAGAAAAAAAAGGCATCCTCATTTAACTAATCAACCAAAAGATTAAAACATCCAAACCAAAATTAACAGACAAAATTTATTTATCTTCATGACGCGATTTGCCAATTTACACGTGTGTGTATGCATATACATACATACATACACACATACATGTATGTATGTATGTGTGTATGTATGTATGTATGTATGTATGTATATAGATATTATTTTCAAGTTTCATCTATTAGTAAGAATTTAAGATGAGCCCAAAACATCCTGTTCAGGAGATCCCACCTTCACGAGCCTGAACAGCGGAGCTCTCAATGAACCCCCCTCTTCCGTGACCATTGTCATTATTGAACAATAAAAATTTGAAGACTTTGTTTAATTGTGAACCAAGAATATATAAATTCTGATTAAAAACGGGAACTGCAGAGACTGTTCTTTGACTTAAAAGGGGGATGATCCAGCCTATGTCGCCATCCGCGCACGTGAGGCCTGCTCGCCCTGCGGGCCGAGGGAAATGGAGGTGTCTACCGCCCTTTCTACAGAACACGCCTTCTCACTCCTCCGCTCACAGCCAGGCAGTTAGAGAGAACATCCGATTCGAGAGCACATAAGTGTAAAGCTCTGAAAGTCACTCATGTGCAATGATGAAACACAAAAATACCCTGGTCCGCCGCGGGAAGCAGTCATCTTGATCCTATCAACTCTCATAATGCTTCCTGATACGATTTCCTGGGTTATTTTTAACCCTCAAATCTGAGCAGTCACATAAATCGAACCCAGGTTTTGTACAGTAGCCCCCTTATTTGTAGTTTCGCTTTCCATACTTTCTGGTACCTGTGGTCAACCGCAGTTCAAAAATACTAAATTGCCTCAACCATTGACATCGTCTGCTCCTGACATCCAGCCATCGACATCGTCGTGGCTCGATGACCCAGGGTCTCCCAAAGCAGATGACTCTCCTTCTCATGCATCTTCAGGTTGACAGTAGCCTAACGCTACGTCACAATGCCTACGTCATCCACTTCACCTCACCTAACCATGTAGGAACTGAATCATCCCACAGTATCATAAGAAGGGTCAGCATAATCAGATATTTTGAGAGACTACGTTCACATAATTTTTATTACAGTATGTTGTTATATAATTGTTCTATTTTTATGGTTGTTGTTAATCTCTTTCTGTGCCTAATTTATAAATTAAACTTACCATAGCCATGTACGTATAGGGAAAAACAGTATATACAGGGTTCGTGACTATCCACTTTCGAGCATCCACTGGGGGTCCTGGAACGTATCCCCCGCGGATAAAGGGGGACCGCTGTATTTCAGAAAATAGAACCTTATAGATCCACGTGTTCATGTGGTTGTAAACAAACCTTTTGTGAATCGGGTCTAAAAGCAACACAGTTAAGTGGTTAATTGCGGAGATAATACACAGCAAACAGGCGCCGATGGCTTGAGATACAATTACCAAGAAAAAGCAAATACAAAATACAAAAACTGCTATCCCTCAAAACTGAACATGGAATCTGGAAAACAGTGTCAGATGACTCAAAAACTGGCTCTAGTGATAAATGCCAAGACAATGTCAAAGATGACTATGAAGAATTTAATGAAACTATTTAATAAATGTGCCGGATTCGGTCTTAAAGTTACCCACATTTTCTCATTTTAAACTTCTTATCACAGCCTCTATGTGGTATGATATTATTATTATTCCCGTTTTCTAAATTAGAATATTTCTTATGCAATTTTTTGTGCAAAGTTAATAAATTAAATAGTATAAGGAAACAGGCTTTCATCTATATCTGTATGAGTTTATACAAACACTGGCTATTTTTTTCTTTAATATTCACATAGAAAATAGGATTGCCTTGTATTAAAAGTTGCTGTAAAATATGTATAGCATGGTTTAGGAAAAGTTACTACCATTCAAACAATACTTTCAAATATTAGAAAAAAGACTGATTCCTGTGAAAATGTAATCATACATAAACAATCAGTCAACACCAAAAACAGAATAATTAAGATTTTTAAAAGCTGAAAAGGAATGCTATAAATCAACAGGGGTCAATTTTTTCCCCCTAGGGGACATCTGGCAATGTCTGGAGACATTTTTGGTGTCCCAACTGGGGGAAGAAGGTGCTACTAGCATCTAGTGGGTAGAGGCCGGGACGCTGCTAAATACCCTGCAAGGCCCAGGACGGTCCCCACGAAAATAACTATACAGCCCCAAATGTCAACGAGGCTGAGGTTGAGAAACCCAGCTATAAATTACAGCCAACAGTCATTTCACAGGTGGGATTACTAAAATAACTTTGAACTACTACAGCTATACTCATCTGTAAAAGTCATACTCCATCTCTTTCAGCAAAATTATGTATGCATCTAGAGATGACATGGCAGAAAGAAAAAAGTGACCACACTGTATGACCAGATTTTCAACGTGAAACGGCCATGTAACCACAGTTCGCTTCTTTCAACCGTCAAAAGGCAAAGTCACGAGTAAACAGAAGTGGTATTTCTGTCCAGGATCAGTCCTTAAAGGAGTCAGCATCCAGAAGAAAGCATCGTGTGGACTCGAGTCCTTCTCCCTCTCTGGTTTCTCTCAGTACGTATTCAAGAAAAGCTTTACAGCATTAAAAGTCACGTAAAGAATGCAATGCATCTGTCCTGCCCCCAAACAAGAAAATGATACATGCCTTTCCCCTCCCCAAATACACAGATTAACAGATATCTCCAAATGAATTTACTTATACTCTGAGATGATTTACCCTCTAATAAACTTGTGTTAGACTATAATTAAAATATTTTGGTTCCTTGCAATAACTGAACTATATGTCAATTCTTTAAACATGAGGAAGGGGCAAAAAAAGAAAATACTCTCCATTTAAATAAAAGTTACATGAAAATTTTTCCTGAAGACTAATTCCTTTAGTGACATGGAAACTTTCCTTTAAACAAAAGCATCTATTTAGCGAAATAATTTCATAAATGATATGTGGTCACACTGGACTCTGAGGAAGTCACTAAATTACATTCAGAAAATATAAAAAATAAGGGGAAATTGTTTATAATAAATTCAAAAATGCAATAGGATTTAGAATAAAATAAAATAAAGAGAACAATGGAAAAGGAAACCAAACCAAACCAAACCAAACCACCAAGACTAGTGAGGCGTACACCAAGGGATTCACAATGGCTGTGTTTTGCGTGGTGAAGCTACAGGGGTTATTTTTCAATTTACGGAATTTTCCCAATTATCTCTATTCAGAAAGAATTATATTTTTAAAGAAAACAGTTCTTAAGAGGGTAAATCTTTTATCATATTATATTGTTTTTTAAATTTCGGATCCTACAGGAGTCTTTCGCAACCCATCTTCGCCTCGGTCTATGCACGTGATCCATTATTTCCTAACTGGTTACACACACCCCACTTCTTTAAGGCGTGTCTTTTGAAAATGCGACAGGGTCTTTAAGCTGAATGACTACAGGGATGAGTTCGCATGTATTTCCAAATACAAAGCTGCTCTTCCACAGAGCAAAAACACTGATCAAAATACAGCTGGCTTGCATCTCTTTCTTACCCCACTTTCTCTTTGTGAAATAGGCGTCAGCGTTAGGGTCATTAAAGTGTCTGCTCATCAGAGTTTCTCCTCCAGCATGGAAATCATATGCAAACACAAGAGCTTAAAACAAAACACAAACACTCATTACTGCGATCCGGCTTCCAACAGCAAGGCCCACAAGCAGAAGGACAGTTACGAATTACTCACAAGGCTCTGCAAATGCTTTAGTGGTAAATACCTCACGCAAGGTTACAATATTTGAGTGCTGAATTTTTTTCCACATGTCGACCAATACCATGCACTTTGTGTTAACAAGACGAAAACCTGAAAAAGAAAAATGTTTCCACTAAACTGTAAATGCCATCTCCTCCTTATTCCATAAGAGGTGTGAATAAAAAGCCACGTTATATACATCACTTACGAGATACTAATTTCCAAACGAAACCATACATTTATTTATTATCCTTTCAATTCATACATTAAATTTATTCAGGAATGTCTGAATAATCTTAGCCTCAATAATACGCTTCTAAAGAGGATAATTTATCTTCCTTACCATGAATCCTCCGAAGGCAGTATGGCAGATCATCTTTGCTATTTACGGCTTTGTAGCAAGATGTAATGTATCCAAAATTACTTGATTTCTGTATCCGGTTGGGTGGTGGCAGTGGTTCTAGAGGGAACAGGCTATGGTAGCTGTCAACTTCTGTGGGGACTGCTAGAGTGATTCACAGGGAGATGACTTTTAACTTGCAGGCATGCATAAATCTCTCAGAGTAATACAAAAGAAATCAAATCTACAAACCACTGGTATTAAAACACACTTGTATCAAAGAACAGTGTCAACATTCATAACGATCCTATAAAACAAACTGGCTTCGCCATCAATAAAATAGTCATTATAAAACAACCAAAGAACAGTTAGATTTCATACACTCTAAAGTATGTCTTTTACAGCACAATAAAACAAACATTAGAAACAATTTATCACTTAGACATTAAACATTCCTGATTCTGATGCTGAATAAAATCAAGACAGATTTTGTTTCTCCAACATTTTATCTTGTATAAAACATATTTAGACAATGGCGCTAAGCTATGAATTCTTGTTTTGAAAGCATAAAGATATTCATTCAGTGAAAAAGCATAGTTTTAATCTCTAGCAAAATATAAAAGAAAAAAATTCTAAAATAACTTTACCGCCATGCCTGCCATGTTCCTCAAAGAAAGGAAAATTATGTTTAAGGAAATGCAATGCATTGGGATTTGCTCATGATACTCTGATAGGCATTAAAAACTGTTTAACTTGAATCCCAATTTGTTGTTTTTTATAAAAACCAGAAAGTTATATGGGAAAATGTATTCAGTGGTTGGCTTCTCTACAGAGTACAGGCAATTTATTTCCCCTTCTTTATTGCTCCCTATTTTCTAGAAAAAACATGTATGAGTTTTACAACCCAAAAAGACAAGTAATTTTTTAATGCTTCAAATACAACCAACTGTATTTTCCAATCGGACAGCTTCCAATTCATTCAATATCTTGATTGACTTAGGAACACCCAAGATATTTCAAGTGAAAGCAGATGAGTGAACATGCAGGTTATGAACAGAAATCCTTCTAGAAAGGACCATGGCGGAACTTTCACGGTGACCGCTGGCTGGGAGGGTTCTGTCCCCTCTTCTCTACACTATCCTGTGCTTGCCAAACTTTTACCACAGACGTGTTTAACACTAATCTTAAAACATGGCAATAAATCTTAAAAAAAAAAAACTCACAAATTGGTAATTTTTGACCTATAACCGTTGAGAAATGCAGGTGGAACCCAACTGGGAAAACTCTGATTCCAGGAGACAGGTTCAAAAGGACCCCTCAAATACTCACACTCATTGCTCCTAGTTCTCGAAGCGACTGGAGAGAGGAGTCGCTAGCTCATAAATAAGTGGCTCTCCTGTGGGGCAAGGGAGGGGATGCAAACCCAGGCTCTGGTTCCACAGTCTTGTGCTTCTGACCCCTGGGGGCGTTTTGGTCACAGCATAAAAGCGATTGAGAGTAGCTTCTAACCAAGGTCAAGTGCCACATTCTACTGAAATGAAGGCGATATAAGGGAACTAGACCCACAAGCGAATAGAGCTTAAGTTCTGCCCATTTATTATTGATTTGAATGATCAGTGTAATATCCACAAATGATAGATTTTGTTTCCCAGCTATTCCATAAGGGAAGTCATTAATTTCAAATTAGTAAAAATGTATCAAGTATCTACCACGTTACTGAGCCCACGGTGATGAAATGTGGGTTCTTATCTAGAGGCTTCGAGATTCATATAAAACATAGTACGAGGCGAAATGGCTATTAAAAAAGCACAACCTGCCATGGCACTGGTTCCCAACCTTTCGCTCCCTGGGGACCTCCTAGCGGTCCCGAAGCCCGTCTGCGGGCCCAGCCGGCATCTGGTTCTGCAGGTCTCACGTGGGGGCCAAGAACTGCAACTCCGCCAAGCCCCAGGGGTGATGGAAAGGTGCGCTGGGGTCAGGACCTGCTTCTGAGAGCCACTACCCGTGGAGGCCCAGAGAAGGAGCCTCTTGAGGACATCAGGAAAGGTCTCCCGGAAGACCTGAGGCTGCTTTCTCTGAGCTCTGACGAGTGCGAGGCGCCGTCCAGGAACAGTGACACCTCACGGGGTGACACAGGGAGCACGCATGTGGACCGCACAGGACGTGCAGGGGGTAGATGGAGCTGAGAGGCAGGTGGGGTTAAAGCGGAGGGCAATTTCAATGCCACACTAAGGACCTGGAATTCACTATGGCAAGCAGTGGACTCATGACATCCGTGTGACGAAGAGATCGTGTGAGGGACACGAGCAACTAAAAACCTTAACTCTTAACTTGATCGTCCCTGGGTTTACTTTGAAGCAGATCACGCTGAATTCCATACGCTGCGGGGGGAAACCCATCATCCAAAGCAGCGGTCCCCAACCTTCCTGGCACTAGGGACCAGTGCTCCCATGAGAATCTGACGCCTGAGGACCTGAGGCGGAGCTGAGGCGGTGATGCTGGCTCTGGGGAGCAGCTGCAGACACAGATGGAGCTTCTCTCTCCGGCCCGCCGCTCCCCTCCTGCTGTGCGGCCCGGTTCCTGACAGGCCACGACCTTTGGCCTTCCTTGTTTCTCTTCCTTTTTCATACAGTTTTATGACATCTGTATGTACCCCTGAAAAGTTTATTGTGTACGTGCATGCTTATGCATGTATGTGCATATGAACATGTATTTGCAGAAATGTAAGTAAATATAAATTTTAGTGAACGTTACAAAAAGGTATCGTGCTGTGCGTTGTGGCTTTTTTACTTAGTATTCCATTACTAAGACCCTTCTGTAGCGCGGCAGGTCAGGGCACCTTCTCCACTGAACCCGCTGCATCCTGTTCCACTGTCTGGCACGATCATGGCTACATCATCCCGTCCTTCAGATGGGCGCCGGGACTGACCGAGGTTTCTGCTACTGCGAACAGCGACATTAACAGATACTTGGCACACTTGCGGCTGAAGGTGTGCAGGCGTGTACCTACACCCAGGAGCAGGACTGCTGGATCACGGGGTAGGTACAGATATTCGACTCCGGTTTTCCCAAGTGCTAACAGGTTCGCCGACTTATACCACCAACAGCAGTGTAGTGGAGACCCACGGGCAGTGTACATGGTCAGGCTTCAAAACAGGGTTCTATTTGTATTTCCCTAATCATCAGTGACCTTCAACATCTCTTCTCACATTTATGGATCATATAAATTTCCATTTTCTTGAAACGCCGACTCCTATCCTTTGGGTCATTTATTGGATTGTTTAGGCTCTTGCTGATTTGTGTTTTTTATATTCTTTGCCAGCTGTGTAAGTATCTTCTTACAAGTTTCTTTACTACAGGTATCTCTGGATTGTTTTAAGTTTTAATTTGGTGGAACTTCCCAGTATTTTCTTTAAGAGTCTACAATCTTTGCATT
>NW_006430460.1:2501600-2522916 GCF_000325575.1 Pteropus alecto
TAAAACATTATCAATTCATTTATAGTCCATAAGATTTTTTAAATTTTGCTTTATAAGTTATTAACCCATTTGGAGTTGGTTTTTGGAAGTGGTTTGAGATCATGATCCAATTTTATCTTTCACCATAATGAAAACCATTTTCCAGTGCTTCCCTTCCCCGCGCCCATCACAGGATACGTCTGGGCTCTCCTTAGTCTGCTCTATTAACTGATCTGTCCAACCCAGTGTCAACACCACGTCCCTGTGGTTACTAGATGCGACACACGCCTCTCCTCCCCCAATATGCCCAGATTCCAGGTCATAATGTTCAAAGTGCCTTGGGGTAGTCTTGGCCCTTTTCTCTTTGATAAATTTTATCACATACTATGAAAAGCTCTTGTTATGTTGTACTGTAATTTAAAAAAAAAAAATAAGGACCAAACCTTGATTAGAAGCTTGGAACTTTCAGCCCTAAGCCTACATCATGCAGGGAGCGGAGAGAGGCTGGAAGCTGAGTTAATCAACATCCTCATGCAATGACACTTCCATAAAAACTCTTCAGTGGCGAGACTCTGAGACCTTACGAGTTGGTGAACACGCCGAGGTGCTTGGGAGGGTGACACACCCAGAGAGGGCAAGGAAGTCCTCCCCCAATACCTCGCCCTATGCGTCACTTCCACTTGGCTGCTCCTGAGCTGTATCCTTTATGATAAACCAGTAATAGTACGTCAAGGGCTTTCCTGGGTTCTGTGAGTCATTCTAAGTTACCGAACCTGAGTGGGTGGGTTATGGAGACGCCCAAATCTGTAGCTAGCGGGACAAAAGCGTGGGCAACCCAGGTACCCCTCTTCAGCTAGCATCTGTAGTGGCAGTAATCTTGAGGGACTGAGCCCTTAACGACTGAACTGTCAGGGCACGAATTAGGGGTCAGAAGCATCCTGAGTAAAAACAGCTCACATGCTTTAACTAGAATTATACTGAATCTATAGACCGGATTAGAAAACTTGACACCTTAATCATTAAGTCTCCTATTCATGAATATAGTGTTTCACTCTATTGCTCTTATTTACTACATTGTAATAAATCTCCCCTATTAAGATCTTAAACATCTTTTGTTGTATTTATTCCTCAGTACGGATATTCTGAAACCACTGTAAATAGCATCTTCTCTTTTATTTTAAAATCACTGGCTACTGGTCTATAGAAATGCAATTGACATGTATTAATCTTATATCCAGCGATTTCCTAAACTTTATTATAATTTCAAATTACATCTAACGTACAGTCATATGATTTCTACACAATTAGTCATGAAGACCAGAAAGGCAAAAATAAACCTATTTCTTTTTCTTTTTTCCTTTCGCCCTTACTAGGGCCTCAAAGACAGCGCTAAATAATTAAGGGAAAATCGCAACCTGGGCACTTCAAAGGTTACGGCAGATATGTTCCGGGCCTGTCTAAACTGGAAAGATCAATCTTGAGACTTAATAGCCAGACACACGCCTTTTAATTCTTTAGCAGTCAGGAAGAAGCACAGTGGACGTTGGTGAATCCTGGATTATCTCTACAGCAAATGTACTCCTGCTGCATTATTTATAGAGTTCTGCTGAATTACACCGTATTTAATCTTGCTATAAACAGAATAAGCTGGAGAAAGAGATTTTAATGTTCTCTTAGAAACACCGTGGTGTTGTCAGATAACCCTGGTTTAAATTCTGACTCAGCCAGCCAATTACCAGCCGCGAGTCTCCAACGCAAGTTACTTAACCTGCCTGTCAACTTAGTTTTCCTCATACGTAAAATGGAGACCATAATATTAGTACCTACGTCACGGGATTTTTGTAAGGAAGAAAATAAGACATAAAGCATTTAATCGGCACACTGTAGTCTCAGAAATAATAATAATCACTTTCCTTTCTGTTTGGGAAACTGTCATCAAGTTTCAGAAGACAATAATATTCCAGTGCACAGTGACCTAAGTCACCATGAATTCTAAAACTATCTGATTTTTTTTTTGAGGAACTAAAATATTGTCACATGTAGCATTACTTTAAATCAACTAGATGATCAGTGGCATCTTGGAACTCTTGTCAACTAGATCGCAAATAAATATATTCATAAAACGGGAACTGCTAGTTTACGATGTAAAAACACGTAGGACCACAAAAGAGGGTCATCGTATCTTTGGAAAGGAAGTGTGAATCGATTCGCGTTTACCTGGCATATCTGCTTGATCGATCTGAGCCATCGTTATTAAATGTCTGTTAATCAGCTCCTAAGGAAAGAAAACAAGTATATTTACATCTAAACTCAGCTTCTGAGACCTGGATTTTCTATTATAACTAAATAACATAAGTATTAATATTTCATGAAATAACATTTCTAAGAAAAGTAAATGTTTAAATTCTAGTCCTGGATAGGCCTGCCCCTAATTAAGGCTGTTTAAGTGACCACTCTGCATATAACCAACTCTGGCTGGAAACTCAGGTCCACTCCTAAGTTGGTCAATAACCCGCTGACGAAGGTCACACTCCTACAACTTTCTTCTGGGAAACGAAATTTTTTCTGAGAATCATGTGTAAAATGAAATTCTACATATCAAGTAATACCTAACAAAAAATTTTATAAAACCTGTTTTATAGAAAATATGAAGCTCTCTTAAAATAAGGTTTATTTCTGGGCCAAACTACCTAATCTCAACCTACAGATACTAGCAAAAGTTGCCTGAAGGTTAGAAACCATTTAAATTATTTATATATTTCAAAGAAAATTTTTGATGCATGGGATACGAAGTGCAGACAGATGGCCCATTTAAATTTCTGTGTTTTATACCCTAACACATCATTACTCAGAGAGCTCACAAGTTGGTAATTTTTCTGAAAAACAGCTTTCCTTAAATAAATACATCAATGAGAACTCATAAATTCTAAATCCTATCGGCTTTAGTAGGGAACATTGGATTAAACACTCTGAAACGTATGATGTGAGAAGCTGCTCTTCGTCCAGTTGTCTGTCAGGGTGTCATGGGCAGGGCCGCCCCCCGGGACTCCGGCCTGCCTACCTGTCGGAGTTCATCGGCCATGAAGAACGAGGGTGCGTTTGCTTTCGGTTGCATATAAGCAACGTGAGGTGCAGTTGGAGGATAAATGTGATAGTTTGGAAATACCTAAAAAGGTAGGGAGAAAACGTAACCCCGATTTTCTTCACTTAATAACTTTTTTCATCGTTTTGATAAAATGTAATCTTTTACTGACAGTGCTAAATTGATATTTTAAATCTTTCAATGACAGAGAACAGCTGTTAACCAGTAGACTTTCTGAATGAATTCATTTTTAATCTTATATTTAATGATCGAGTTGAAAAATCTAACAAGAAAAGAAACATTCCTTCTGATACAGTAAAATTTAAGCTCCGATGAGAGGCAAAAGTAGTTCTCTGGATGAATGTCACACAAACGACTTGTAAGTATTTTGAAAAGCGTTTGGGAGAGAGAAGAAAGCAGATATGAAGGTGCTGGCCACAGCCAGAGGATGGGTGACTGCACCCTGGCCACCCAAACAACGGCCAACCTCAAGCGTCACCCAAATACTCGTTAAAGCAGCGCTTCAAACGGCGACAGTGAGCAGGGCCAATGTACGCTGGCCAGCAGCGCAGGTGAACACGAGGCCACCACAGCCATCGCCATCCCACCACCCCGCTTCCTCCTGCACCCTCCGCCTCTGCTCCCCTCACTGGTCCACGAGGCAAAATCGAAGTGCGTTCGACAGTATCTTTTCTCTTGCTCTATTTTTTTTCATTTTAAAAGCTGAAACAAACATTTTGTTCTCTTTTAAAAATTAATTCAGCTGACTCCTGATGCCGTCAGATAATCACTCTGCTCTGATCTCAGCAGTAAGTGGCCGTGCGACACTCACAAGGTCCCTTCGCTTTGCGTCTGCCTTGGTTTCTGCAGACAGCATAGTCAGCCTTAACGACCTCAGGTTTACCATGAGCACATTTTTAAGAGTGATTTGAAGGGTAAAAACATAAAAATATGCCATATATAATCTCTACAGAAACAGCTGAGACAGTTTGGTGACAAAAGAACCTCTTTTATAGATTAAACTGAAATATAATTAAAACGTAAATAGTTATAAGATATAATAAACCCCCCAAAAGGCAAAACGTTGATGGAATTCTTACTTGAGAGAACCAAGGAAAGTCTCTACTCTACCTCAATTATTTGACCTTCTGTTCGGCAAGCTGTTCTGTGATAATTTTTGAAAGATCTCTGACCAAAAACAAAAACAAAAACAAAACACCGTGTTATTATTTTTTAAAAAGCATTAACATGATTTACAGTACAAGCACTTCTATAAACGTCAGTTTTTCTCCAACGCGGCGAGGTATTAGATTATTACCCCAGGTACAGTCGGGGAAGTCGTCTCAAAGGTACTAAGACTCAAGAGTCACAAAACAATGGCAGAACTGGGACTCTTAAAAATAAACAACAAAAAAGTAACGTTCGCTCTCCACTCAGACTGCCTTTTAGTAAAGCATTAACCAAAATCCATCATGGATTTAACTCGTGGGGTGAAACGTGCTTATTACTGAGATGTACACGCGCTGTTCGTCCAAGCCGACTACATGAACGTGTCGAATGTCTACGGCTTAGACCAACTTTCCTCTTTAAGTGGAAGTTGGCTTTTTCAGTCATGAGCTATTCATCTACTATTTATTTTTCTATAGTTAAAAGTAATAATTTTTGAATAATGAATCTGAAAAGGTAGAATTTATGGAACGTGACAACTCTCCCCACGCTGTCCCCTCTTCCCTGCTCTCCTGAAGGTGCTTTGGCAGCTGGCTATTTCTTCAACTGTAATCCGGGTCCCTAAGCCACCTCCCTCCTTGCCAATGAATGATCCGTACTGGAGGCGTCTTACACTCTGTGTCCTCCACTACCCAGAGATCTGGCTATTAAATCAACGCCCACCTAAGGCAAGAGCTCATCATCGGTTTGCTCTCGGTAACTACTGATCAGAAACTGTCTCCTTTCTCTAGCTTCTTACTAGGGGCACACAAGGTCAGCCAATGTCAACTCCAGCTGGTGCAAGTAATGAGTAACCACATAAGTGAAACACGCCGTCGAGTACTGAACTAGAGCTTGCATGTTAAAATCAGATCTGAACGAAACTAGAGTTCTTATTAATGCAAAAGCAGATTACTTTGCAGAGAAGAGATGGGGATTATCAGCTAAGTTAGAAAATTAACTACCCGCTTTGATATCACAATAAAGGGATGCGGGAGGGGGTCAACCTGCTCGTCACTAACCAGAGGAACTGTCACGAGAGCGCTGCCACCTCCCGTAACGCAGACGTACCATTCCAGTCACGGGGGCTGGCGTGGTGTCCGTGTAGAAATACGTCGTCCCGCCGACGGTCTCCTTCTGGATGACCTGGCCGGCGGACGGCGTCTGAGACACAGGAGTACTGACGGGCGTGGAGGCACTGGAAGGCACCATGTAGCTCGCTGGGTTTGGAGTGTGACTTCTTCTTCTGGGAGCAGGAGAAGTGTGTGGCGTGATCTTGGGGGAGTGAAGAGGAGACGACCCCGCAGACAATGACATTCCTGAAGAAGACAGAAAACCATTTCTTAGGGAGCAAAAACTGGTTCTAGAGAAAAACATCTGGAAAATAAAACGCAAACGTTCGTTTGGAAGAAACATCATCTATAGTAAATTCTTTAAGTGCAAAGGTAAAAGACGGAATTTTATCTGGTTTTGATTAGAGAAAGCGCTAGCTAATTAAAGCAAACATAAAGAATTTGTTTTCAAATATAGCCATTTTCAAATAAATGAAGAAACTTATTACAAGAATAGTCTCCTCCATATCAAGGTTTACATGAGAATTAAGAATCATCGATAATTTAATAAATTAATATGATGAAAAAAATGAGAAATAACACACTGAGACACTTTACAAAATTATGCCTCTTATAACAGCCTTGCTTTTATAAAAGGCGTAATTCCTTTTCGTTAAGAATCATTTAAAACTATGGCTATTAACAACGGAAATACTACACTCCCCTAAAATATCACAATATTAAAAATTAAACTGTTTAATGAGATTTACTAGATTTTGGGGGCCAGATACGATTAACAAAATGGTTCGAAAAAGCAAAAAAATTAAGTCTCATCTTAGTTGAGCTACATGGCAGATTAAACACCACAGTTTTTAATCAAGCAGTATACTGTTTTGATGCCCTTTGTCTTTCACTCCAAGTGGGTATACATTAAAACGCCTGAGAATTTCTGCAGATGCATACTTTTAAAACAAGGCCAACTGATACCACTCTGTTCTAGGGAAAGTTCTACCTAAACACAACCAGTAACAACGCTTTATAGCAGAGCATCCTGTATTAGGAGGGGATCTGTCGTGAAGAAGGGGAAAGAACTGTCTTTACCCTTCGCAAGATTCCAATCTAGCTGAGAAAACAAAACCAGATCATCACATGTAAAAGACATAAAATGACTTACAAAACACTCGAATATAAATTAATATACTGCCAACTACATGCATAAATGCAAATGGATGCACATTAATTAAAACCAAGTCGAGTTCAGTAAAGGCTTAATGGAAGTCATCAGTTCTGAGCAGAGGTTGAAAAGTGTTTCTAGAACTATAGTTACACTTCCTGAAAACAATTAGCTTATGCAGGAACTGTTTTCTGGCTACTTAGGAAATGACCAAAATTCTTCACCTTTGACTGTGCCATCTCACAGTTCAAAAAAATAAATAAATAAATAAAGGTTACCAAAATGCCTCTGGTCACAGACATAGGATTAGCAGGGCTATGAATTTCAATTTCCAAGAATACATAAGACGCTAACGTTTTCTGAAAAGATGTAGGTGAACAAAATAAGGTGAGAACTGAGACAACACTTATCTTTACTCTGGATGGCCCTTTGCATTGTCTAAAAAGCCTTGACATAATTATTTCGTCTTTTTGTGAACAAATTTCTGAGTAGGTAGGTAGGTGACAAGTGCCAAAGCACAGATCAGAATTCGGGGGGGGGGAGGTGGATTTATTTGACCAAGGACATATGTACAAAGTCAGCAGCAAAGCCAGGTCTCAAACCCACGTCTCCAAACTCCCAATGTAATACAATGTCTACTGCATTAACATTAACATCGGCCAGGAATTCTCAAGTAGGTATTAAATGTATCTAAGAGACACTTTAAAAATCTAAAACCCCCTTTTAAAAGAAAAAAAAAAAAAACAATATTTATAAGGAAGCCAAGATACTATATTAAGATATAAGCCTAATTGAAAAAAAAAAAAAACAAACAAACTCGTCCAGGGTTCGCCATGTTTTTCTAATTTTATATCATACATTTAATGGCAGGTTAATCTTTACAGCAGAAATTGGGAAGGTTATTAAACTATTTTCAAAGGATAACTACTCCCTACTTACCTAATATGAAATGCATTTAAGGTAGTTTTCCTAAAGCTAGTTTTGAAGCCTTTCCAAGATAAAACCGGCCAAGTCACCAAAGATGAGTAAATTCACTACCTTTAAATTAAATAACAGCAACCAATATATCTACCAATTCTTAAGCACTTTGTATGTGTCAGGCACCAATGAACGTGCTTCACATACATCGGTCTATTTAATCCTCACAACAACCCTGTGAGGCTGGTACATCACATTTACCTCACAGAGGAGAAAGTCACTGAAAACATTTTTTAAAACTTATTTTAAAGACAAATATAGATTACTAAACAAATGAATCAAGATTCAAATTTAGGTCTATTGGACTCCAAAGTCTGTGCTCTTAGCCAGTACACTCTACAGATGCCCAATTCCTGTCTTACACTCATTACTGGAAAGGGGACCCATCACACTTAGTGTGACCACATGGGCTGTGTGGGGAGGGGAGAGGCAGCACGAGGTGAAGAAAGAGGCTCTGACATCACAGTGGGTGTGCGAGACAAAGGCAGAGTCTCTAAGTCTGAACACAAGGAAAGAGATTACCAAAGACAAGCGGAGGTCAGTTAAGAAGGAAATTCACATACAGTAGAATTTACAAGTTTTAAGTGAACGAAATTTCTCTTAAGAATTTTTAATTTTATAGCTATTCTAAGACAACATTGCAGCACTGAATTCTGAGTTCTGTATCTGAGCCGAGGCTGGCTAGAGTTATTTAAATACGTTCAATATAAAACATATAAAATAGTATCACCACCCATAAGGGTAAGAGGAAACTTAAATTGAATAGGAAGCCAAAAATAAAATTAGCCCCTAAATTAGAGAAACATCAGATCTAGTCACAAAAGGCACAGCTCTATGCCACCAGAATATTTTATAAAAATGTTGAAGACTTGAGTAAAGTATGCGCACATCTGCTTAAAGAGAGGTATTCTGTACTGTGAAAAAAACCACAACACATTTAATATTAACTGCCTAAATGCAACACTGAATTATAAATAGCATGAAGTAGAGCCATACTACACAAATGAGTAGCTAAAAATAAAGGTGAATTACAATGGACAGATTCTATTTCATCTCTGTCGCACGTAAATACTCCTCTCTAAGGTCTACTTTTCCGCACATGAGTAAAGAGGGGTGCTCCTTGTGGGTATTCCAACACCCTGCTATTCACTGGCAATTGATCACCAGAGCACTTACGCAAATACAGGACGAGGATACCAAAGGAGAGAGTGCAGGAATGAAAATTTGTATTTTAAACAAGCTGATTTAGAAATATTTCATTTTTGTGGTTATTTGTTGTATTACTTTTTGTAATTTACAATGACATTTTGGAAACTTCACATATAATTGCACTATTTCTTACTAAATGAAGATGCGCACTGAAATATTTAAGTTATGTATGATAAATTAATTGCTTTAGGACATTTGAAAAAAATCTTAAAAGTAGCCAATTCAATTAAAAGTGAGGAAGAGTACAGAAATCATCACTGGAGGAATTAACCAGAGCAATGAACAACAAAATAAAGAAATGAGATAAAAATTTTCAAGACTAATTTACGGAGGCAAAAGTATCAGTGTTTTCAGATGACATGATTCTTTCTATATCTGAAAAACCCAAGAAAAACAACAAAAAAGACGTGTAAATGACAGATTCATTATAACAAACGGTTACAACATTAATATATACCAAGTGAACAGCCCTCCTAAATACAAGCAACTAACTAGTCAGAGTAATACTGTTTCTGGGAAATGAGAGACTGAGCTAAGAGGGGTACCCTCCCTCACCCCCACCAATGTTACAGATCCACAGAACAAGATAAAATACAATACCCAAATTTTAAAATATAGCTGAGATGAAAAGAACAGTAACAACAAAAGCTCTTAAGAGCGGACGTGGTTCCATACTGTAGCAGTGAGCACGTCTGCTTTACACGCAGAAGGTCCTGGGTTCGCGCCCCAGTGAAGCCACTGTCCATGGTCTACGGCCACGCCACCCTGAACAAGCCTGATGTCTGATCTCAGAAGCTAAGCAGGGTCAGGCCTGGTCAGTACTTGGATGGGAGACCACCTAGGAAGACCAGGTGCTGTAGGTGTAAATAAAAATAAAAAAACATTAAAAAAAAAAAACCAAAAACAAAAAAAACACTCTAAGGGCAAGAAACAAAGGCAGAGTTTGGAATGAAGGGGTTATATGGTAAGAAGTCCGGAAAATCGCAAGCTAAGCCAGATACAGCCTCTACGAGCTGAGGCCTCAGTGCCATGCGGACATATGAAACATGGCCTTCAGCCCATAACGTGGGGAACGAACTGAACCCTCAGTGTAAGGCCAGGAGTCTGGAAAAGCTGCACCGCCAGTGAAGGTGGGCAAGACAAGTTCTGTCAGCCCACAGAGGCGAAAGGTAAGCTTGTCTGTGGAAGGTACGCAGAGGAGAGGGAAAGGGTGGGGTGGTGTCGAGAGAGACAGACGTGCACAGACACGGGACAGAAAACTCCCAGGAGACCCCATCTTACAGGAATCCCAGGGAGAAATTAACACAACACCTGCCTCGCTCTGACACTGGATGCAGAGGGGCAAACACCAGCTATTCTGATGAATACTTTCCACAACATGGAATACACAAGATCTGCCCCCAGAAAATAAACCCACTTAAATGAACTCCCCAAATGAGAAACTGCACGCACAATACACAATATCTGAGGTGAGAACGCGCACCTGAGGAATAAATCCCAGATAACAAAACCCTGTCAACGAGATGAAATAACAACTAAAATGATTAAGGACATGAAAGAAGTGACAAAGGTCACGAAGAAAGAAAACACCTGTTCCTCTTAAACAGAACAAACTAGATTCTTTAAGAGTGAAAAATATAACCGTTAAAATTAAAGAGAAAAAGGCAGACATACTCAAAGAGAAAAAGTAAACCAGAAAAGGATCTGAGGAAATTACCTAGAAATAAAATCTGGAAAATAAGGAGTAAATAACAGACAGAAAAAGTAGAATGAGAAGACAAATGTCCAGGAGAAAAAAAGAAAGAATACTGGAAAAGCAAGATTCAAAGAAAAAAAATGTGATTTTCAAAGACTAATCATTCTAGAAGGATTCTCGTTCAATCCTGAACGAGAGTTCGGAACAGAATAAGTAAAAACAAATTCCTTTCAATCAATCCGGTGAAATAGTAGTATGTCAAAAATAAAAGCTACCAGAAAAGAGACAGATTATCTGAGGGAGGGAGAGGAACAACTATTTTACCAGGAGACTGCATCAGCAACACTAGAGAATGAAATAATCTATTCAAAGTAAGAAGAGAAGATAACTGTCATCTTAAAGTTTATTGCAAATGAAGGGGAAATAAGCCATTTTAGGACTAAGTTTGCCACTCACATCTCCTTGGTGAAAGAACAATGAAACGATCAACTTCTACAGAGAGAAAACTTCTTGCCCAAAAGGCACAGAGCACAGGCTGCATGGGTCACCTGAATGAGCACCGATGGCCAATTAGCCTGAAGGAGGTTAAAGCCAAAGTGCAACTGACATCCTAGACGACCGTAACACTGAAAAAGGCGGAAAGAAACTGTCACTGAAAATCCCGTTCATCTCTCTCTTCCTCTTCAACAATTTTACTTAGTAAAACACGAATGGTAAAATTCTAGGCGTGACGACTACATAAAACAGAAACATGGTACGTAACATTCCACCTCGACCTCACGTCGTATCGCGCCCTCTATAAAAATTACCTCCGAGTGAATCTAAAACCTCAGTGCAGGAGCTAAACTGCAGCGCTCTAGGAACAGACGCTATGTGTAAGACCTCTACCGATCTGCAGTCCCACCAGCAATGCACAAGGACCTCTTTTCCCCGCTTCCTCTCTGACACTTGTCACTCCTTGTCCAGTTGATGACAGCCATTCTCACAGGTGTGAGGTGGTATCTCATTGTGGTTTAGATTTGCATTTCCCTAATAGCTAGGGATGCTGAGCATCCTTCTGCCATTGTGGAAAATAGTATGGAGGCTCCTCAAAAAAACTAAGAATTGATCTGCCATATGATCCAGCAATCCTTCTACTGGGTATTTACCCCAAAGATTTGAAAACCCCATATCCGAAAAGATATTTGCACACCGATGTTCACAGCAGCATTAAGCATGTTGGCCGGGACATGGAAGCAGCCAAAGTGTCCTACAATACAGATGATTGGCTAAAGAAGCTGTGGTGCATACAGACAATGGAATATTTTACTCAGCCATAGGAAGAGATGAAATACTGCTGTTTGCAACAACATGGATGGACCTTGAGATAATCATGCTAAGCGAAATAAGCCAGACAGAGAAAGTTGAAAATCACATGATAACAGTTATATGTGGGATATAAACCTAAAAGCAACAAATGAACAGGACAAACAAACAGAGACTCATGGACAATGGACTAGTGGAAAACAACAAGAAGGCCAAAGGGGCCCTTGAGTGACTCACTCTGCTAAGGGCAGTGTGGACCAAGGATGGCAGTAAACACACATGCTACACACACACACACACACACACACACACACACACATATGCCTTACTATTAAATTGTACACCTGAAACACTGAATTTCGCTAACCAATGTCATTATAATAAAATTTTTAAAAGTGATCTAGAGAAGAAAAAAAAAGAACTCTGAGTATAAACCTTCACAACCTTTAGCTAAGCAACAGTTCCTTAAGATATGACCAAAGCGCACAAAACCAAAGAAAAAATAAATAAACTGAATTTCATCAAAATTTAAAACTTTTTGTACTTCGCAGGAAACTGTCAAGAAAGTGAAAAGGCAACCCACAGAATGAAAGGAAATTACTTACTAATCATAGACTTGATAAAGGTCTAGTACGCAGAATATTATATAAAGAACTCTTATAACTCAACAATATAAAGAAATAATCAAATTTTAAAATGTGCAAAAATCTGAATAACATTTTTGCAAAGAAGAGATACAAATGGCCAACGAACACATAAAAAGAGGTTCAACATCACTAGTCATTAGGGACATGAAAATCAAAACACGATGCTACCACTTCATACCCACCAGGATGGCTTAATCAAAAACAAGGACAGTAACAAGTGCTAGCATGCAAATGAAGAAACCGGAACCCTCATACACTGCTGGTGGGAATGGAAAATGGGGCAGTTACTCTGGAAAACAGTGACAGTTTCTCAAATTGTTAAACACAGAGTTAATATACGACCCAGAAATTTTACTTCTGAGTATGTTACCCAAGAGAAATGAAAACATATATTCACACAAAAACGTGTACATGAATGTTCACAGCAGTAACTGTCTAAAAAGTGAAAACTCAAGTGCCTATCGATTGATAAATGGGTAAACAAAATGTGACCTATACACACAATGGAATATTATTCACCTGTGAAAAAGGAAAGACTGACACATGTTACAAGGTGGATGAACCCTGAAAACATCGTGGAGGTCAAAGAAGCCAGACACAAAAATACTGTATGATTTTTACTGATTGAATACTGTACTGCCAAATACTGTATGATTCTATTTATGCAAAATGTCCAGAACGGGCAAATCCACAAAGACATAAAGCAGATCAGGGGTTCCCAGGTGCTGGGCAGCGGGGACAACGGGCAGTAACTACTTATAGGTATGGAGTTTCTTTTGGGGGTGATAAGTATGTTGGGGAGTTAGTGTTGATGGTTGCATGACCTTGTGAATATATTAAAAAAACACTTAATTGTATACTTTAAAAGAGTGAATTTTATACTTTCTGAATTACATATCTCAACAAAAAACAGTTACTATCTAAATCATTGCTGGGGACTGGGGAAGAAGGATCAAGCAAACTCCATTAATCCAACAGAAGGGGGTATGGGCAATGAATAAATTGCAAAAAAAAAATCCATGACATTATTAACAATAAAAACATAAAATATCTAGGATAAATTTAACTAGAAATGTGTAGGGCTTATATAAAAACAAAGGTTAAAACTCTAACAGAAATAAAACTTAACTGGAACAAAAGAAAATAAATACCCATATTGTGATAAAGATGTCAATTCTACCCTTAACTAATCTAAAAACATAATGCTAGTTCAAAATAATAGAATTTAATTAGCCAAGCAAATTATATCCATGTGCAAAATAATTAAGAATAGCCAGAAAATTAAAGGAAAGCGAAGACAGAGGAAGAAGAAAAAGAATTAAAATGTAAAAGAAGTATAAGACCACTAGGTATTAAAGAGCAATAAAAGCTAGAATAACAGCCATCAATAAATTATGGAATAAAGATATAAGGAAACAGATGGTTACATAAAATAAACAAAAGTAACTCACTCTTTCATTCATTATACTCACAAATTCCTGATATATATAATATTCATATTGAATACTGAGTTTAAAATAAAAATATCTGAAATATTTTTTAAACTATAATGTTATAAAGACACATGTGAAGATCAAAAAAGATGTTAATCAATTTAACTTCTTCTAAAAGATATTTCTAGATAACAAAAAGATGCTTGCAACACTTAATAAAGGCCTAATCTGCTTACAATGTAGTTCTTAAAATCATTAAAATAGAAATTAAGCAATAAAAAATGAACGAATTACACAACTAGCCAGTTCATAGAAAAGAAAAAGGCCTCAAATATATAAAAAGGTGCTCATAGTCACCGATAATTAAAGAGATGCAAATTAAAACCAGTATGATACTGGCCTCTTCTTGAACTGGCATATTAAAAAGTTTATTCAGACAATTATTAAAAGGGTGGGTGGCATATACTGCCATATACTTTTACTATTAACTGTTATCTGGGAAGAAAATTTGGCAATATCTATCAACTGAAACTTTTTAATTGACATGGTAATGGCAAGCAATTCAAGTAAAAAAAGTCATAAAATAAATAAAAGCTGTAAATGCCATAAAAATGGATATTTTTGTCTTGCTCATCTTTGTGACCCACAGGAGTCACTGAATAGATGCCTTGTGAACAAATGTTTAGGTTACTTTTAAATCCCTTCCAGGAAAAAAAACAAAAGTTATATTTTCTTTTCTCGGAGAAAGTTTTAAAAAGTTGTCTTCTCAGATACAAATGCATATGAGATGCCAGAGTGAACACACTCCTAAACAGAAAAACATTAGTAACATTCCTTTTTAAATCAGGAACAAGACAAAAACGTCAACTGTGACCACTTCTATACAACACCACACTAAAGGCCTTAGCCAACCAACAAAACAGAAGACAAGTTACAAAGGAAGAGATGAAACTATCACGATTTGCAGGTAATTGTTCAAATATGAGAACCTACAAAATATGAGAACAGAACTTATCAAAGTAACTAACATACAAAAGTCGACCACATAACTACACGACAGGAATAACCAATAAGAAAAATTTTGTTTTTAAAAGACACCAATTTAATAACAACAAATACTATAAAACTCTGTGAAAAGACATTTAAGAAGACGTGGAAAAAAGAGACGGAGCGCACCCACGCTCACAGCCAGGGGGACGATACTGTGACGATGACTCTCTTCCACTGGCCTAACGACCCCACGCGGCTTCCCTGAGGATGCCACGCTGCCCCGTGCGTGCCAGCCCTGCAGAGCTGGTTCCTCCCCTCTCTGAAAACACTCGACTGTCTGAAATCCATCCTCACGCTATTTAAAACAAATGTGAAACAAGCCAAAAATCACTGCAAAAGAGAGGAATTGAAAAGAATTGGGGGTGAAGGACACTCTTCTGACAGAGTCCGATTACTCTGGCATGAATCCTTCTGAGTCAAAGTAGCCTGGGTAAATCTAGGTGACACTAATGATTTTAACCAAATTCCAACAACCAAACTCAACTCTCAATAATAAATTGTCATGTGCGGCTGCCTTAAAGAGAATGAGTTAGATTAGAAATTACCAAAATCCATCTCACACTGAACTGAAGACGAACAGAGGAAGCAGAACCTTCTCGACAAGAAGGCCAATCCCTGAGGCTCATGCAAGAGAAAACTGTTCTAAGCAACTGATATGCTCATATCTAGCAGTACAGAACACAAAGTGACTACTAAAAATACATTCTTGCTTTTAGTCATTTTTTAACCAAATTCTCCAATCATACCCACCCTCCCCCCAAAATGAAACAATGTACATTTACTGCCAAAAAAAAACACAAAACAGACACTAAGTTTAAACTGCACTCCTAAATCCTAACAGGGTCTTAGACATATTAGGAATTAATCAAGTCTCTCCCTCGACTCAGCCGATGGCGATTTTAATGGGGACTATAAAAGGTCCGCTCCGAAGTCAGTTCGGGACACTGTTCACTCCTCCCTTGTGCTCTTGGTGCTTCAGAGACGAGCTTTAGTTTTTAGTCCATTTCTATCACTAGCTGTTCTCAGCAGGGGTGAATTTAACGACAACATTCAATTGCGATCGTTTCAACAATTCCAAGTTTGGATATCATGGAGTTATTTGCAAATGGATGCGACCTGCCACACAAATCTCCAAGATGCTCTAGGTAACTCACACTGTATGCAAGCCAGATTTCTACTAGAGAGAACTTTCTGAAATAAAACGTTGTTACAGAATATGTCGGAAATGCACTAAACTCTCCATATGATGCTGATGACAACTGCGTAAATAAAACTTCTCTTAAAGCATAACCCGTAGAGTTTCTCAGTAACCTTACTAACAGGGATTCCTGACTGGGCGTCCCCAAAGCCAGCCCCAAGTTCAGAAACTCACTGGAATCCTAAGGACCAGGCACAGAGGGGCGCTTGTGACTAAGAGTCATCACAGCAATGTCGTGAGCATTCGCATCCAGACCTCAAGGGACAAGGACACAGGGGGAGTCTGGAGGGATCCACGGGTAGGCTTCCATACACCCTCTTCCCCTCATGAGGGGTCACACAGCTCACGCTTCCCCCAGTAAGTGTGTGTGACGTATCTGCTCAGAGAAGCTCGGCAGAGGTTTCTCATCGGGGAAGGTCACACAGGTGCCCTCTGCCTAGCACGTCCCAGCACCCCAAACTCTCCAGAGAGCAGCTGTGCAGCAGACCAGTGTCTGCACAGAGTCTAGGCACAGTAAACCACTCTCATCAGCCAGGGGGCAAGGGAAACACACCCCAGCCCCAAGATCCCAGACATGAGGGGGGGATGGGGAGTGGGGGAGTCCTGCGAGCAGGCTTTTGTAAGGTCAGCAGTCTTCAGCCTGCTGTGTTAACTCATTTCTGTCCAAACTCTCCAGAGAGCAGGTGTGCAGCAGTCTTCAGCCTGCTGTGTTAACTCATTTCTGCACAAATACCTTGAATTGTCTCCAGTAAGTCACCACTTTTTCATAATTCTGTTCTATACTATAGTAAATGTTGTTATTGAGAAATACGAGGTCAAATGTTTTCTTTTTCACATCTAAATATATGCCTCAGAGAAGGGAGAGGAGGAAAAAAGTAAGCCTTAAGTTAGGGCAGGGGATTTATGTTGACTCCACTATGTTTTGTCCATACACATTCAGAAAAATAACATATATTAGTGACGTACACTCCACGGCTAGAAAATATAGCAAAGAAAAGTTAAATACAAATACAGTTCATTACAAAGGAACTGAACCTATGTGTTTCATCAGCTCCTATCTCTAGTATGTGAACTATCTAAATATGTACACTAACTAAATATAACTTATGGCTTAAAAAAAAATTTCAGCTACTAACATTAAATAGAAAATACTTTGTAACAGCATTAGTTAAATCATATTTTAGCCTCTAGCATACTAAAATTATAGCAGCCACTCAAAAAGTTTACTTATTTAAATATTAAAAGTATATGAAACAAACCGATATTCTTAGAGAACAGCCAACTTTTTTGATCAATCCTGAAAAGGATCATCAAGGCGATGGGTTTGGTGTATACATGGTAAAAATAGCTGCCATCAAATTAAAAAAAAAAAAAAAAAAGGTATTTTACTAAATTTTAATTTAGGGACATTTTACCATCCCTTCAAAACCACACACTGAGATAAGAAAACTTGAAAAAGCAGATACCAATAAAGATATAACTGTGACAACCATCACATAGGAATGTGTGTATTTTAAATGTGGTTCTAACCCTCGGACTGTCCAAAATAAGACAAATCATCATCCAAAAAGCAATGAACTCAGAAGTAGAAGCTAAGATAATAAATACCAGCCTTTACTTCTTTGCCCATAATAATTTGATCATTCAGTCAAATTCGGCTTTGCAGATAATTATCAAAACTTGCTAAAAACGTTCTTCACCAAAAGTACCACGCTTAAGGTCACGGTGATCACCCAGTGGATGAACCAGAAGCTGAACCAAACAAAAGCTCACCAGTCCAAAGCCCAATTTTCCAAACTCTGGTGTGAGATCATTTGTACTTCTAGTCTACACAGTAAAAGATACTTAACAATCAAGTTAAATACTGGCTAGCTAAAATCCCCATTATTCCTATGTATTTTAAATCATACTATCTTTCAGATGATGAAAATAAAATTAAATATCGATAAATCTTTAACTCTTAAACCACAAAGGTATATGTGTTCCCACACGATGTACCTTTAGTCAAAGTATTCCCTATGTCATTCCATGTCACTTTTAAAAAGACTCCAAAAAGACAATCCACATAATTTATTACTGCCAACACTATTAGGATAAGACAGTTTTTCTTCCTGTAGCTCAAATCCCTCATGTTTCAGATAATAAATCCATTTCATTCAACATTATTCGCATTTCCTCTAAGTAAAAAAGACACTGTGACTTTTGAAGGTAAAAACTGCTCATTCTCAAAAGCATATTACAATATTAATCATAAGCCAAAATATAAATTATTCACTGATCTAGTAAAATATACACTAATCAAACTAAGTTCGATTGAATCCTAAGCGTTTAAAACCACAAACTTCCTTTGCAAAGATGTAGCAACCCAAATGCCAAATGGTTTACTTGAGAGAAATGTTTGTAACCCCATGTGGAAAAGGAGCAAGCTGGATTCGTAGTGACTCTGCGCTTCTCTCTTCCTGGGGCAGACGACTGGCCGGCCACAAACCACAGTAAAGTTTCTACACGTTACAGAATTGTTCCATGAAGTGTGGTGAGGAACGAAATCATAATCAATAAAATATTGATGTTAATCGCCAGAACTGATTCCTTCATAAACCCTGTGTTTACAACAGCAACCCCTTATGATTAGGGGAGTTAAAAGTTGCTGAACTCAACAATCCCTCCAGTTAAACAAACAGACCCCTCTTAGAGCTGTCCAACGCTGCCCAAACTATCCATCCTTTAGTCGAATCAGTCAGTTTCATGAATTGTAGGATTTATCTTCAAGTCCAGTGCTGACTCAGAGGGTAGCTTGTTCCCTAGAGAAAACAACCAACAAAAATCAGAACAGCTACTGCTCATAAGCTCTTTCAACACCCAAGTGGAAAGGACAAGTATTGGGTCCAAAAAAAAAAAAAATAGTTCAACTTCCTTTCAACTACAAAAGTAGCCAAAGAACTGAAGGCATCTATATGCCGTCGGCAGTTCCTGGTTAAAGCTTTCGCTCAATTATAGCAAGAAATGTTAAAACAGCTAAAAAAGCTTACGAGAAGTTATCACACAAACCATAGGGTTTCTCACTCAAGAAATTCGCAGGGAATATAAATGGGAAGTATTCCAAAGGCCAAGCTGTTATTTTGATTTTAATCTTTGAAAAGCTTCTTTCCTAGTGTGCATGTGTGTGTACAGTGTCTGTGTGTGTGTGTCGGGGGTGGGGGATGGGGGAGGGAAATGTCTCCACCCAGAAGCAGTCTCCATGTCTAGGGTAGCTTTGCTTAAGGGGAGGCATAAAAAACTAGTTAGTGAAGCGTTACATACACAATTGCTTAAAAGCAAGGTCCTCATTCATTCAGAAAATATTCTGAATCAACAGATAGAGAGTGACATTCTAAACACCCCCCCACCCAATCAACATGCACAGCCTTCGAGGTTCAAGATATAGCACAACAAAACCAGGGGGCTTCCGTGTCATGAGTTAGGGGTTCTGTCTACAATTAGGAGCTATTATAGAAATAGAAGGGGAAAAAACTCAGAAAGGCAACCTGAGAGCTCAAGCTAATTTCAGAACACTGAAATGTCATTTTGTCCTTTTACGTGACTTAGGTTAAAGGGTTTCATAAAACAAACATGTTACCCAAGATTATCTCCAGAAAGAGTCATGACGGGGAGCGATACAACTTTTCATTTGCAAAAATGTATTAATTCCATTATTTATTCAAGGATGGGAGAAAAATTCTAATCAAAATTATTTTGTCATTTTTGAGTTGTAATAGGAAAACTTCTTGATTCTCAACAAAGAACCTCAGTGCCTGGGGGCTCAGATTTATGAAGGATGAAACTAGTGGTAACTATACAGTGTCTTGAAAACTGTCATCGTTTGAACATAGGCGGCTGACACTGCGGTAATTTGCGGGGGGTTCTGTAATTTGCGGGGGTTCTGGTTTGGTTTGCTCTGCTTTGAAAGCCTTATGGATTCTCACTTTCCCAGCCTTTCTCGGAGAAAGGAGAGTTAATAAGCTCTCATGAGCTAATAAAACGACCCACTGTGTGTAATAACTCGGACCTGCTGTATATCATCCTCGGGACAATGCACAAAAGTCACTCGAATTGTCTTCTGGGGTTCAGCTGAGTGGCAGTTGAGAAAGCTGCAAACCCTCCCGCTTCCTTAATCTGTCCCCTCCCCCGAAAACGGGGCCCCAGGCCGGTGGCTTTCAAACTGTCAAGCAGAACCCCAGGCTTCCAGAAATGCTTCAGGGGTCTGTGAAGTCTTGATCTGAATTTCTTTCATCTATTTTTTCACTAATAAAATCACAAATGCAAGTCCAAATTAGCATGCATTCATTTTTTTAACATACTAGAGATTATCAGCAACATATTTAATTTACATTAGGTGATGGTATTTCCAGGCGGACCTCAGAACAAAGCCTCTGTCTTGTCACCCCTGTGTACATATATGGATTTATTTTTTAGGAAGGCAGCGACTCTGCGATATCTAAATGCCTATGTACTCAGATAAAGTCGAACACATGAGTGTACAACTCATTCATGTGAATCATGATTTTCAAGTTCTATACAACAGAAAATATAGAAAAGGAGACAGTAATTTAAGACTAATTATTATTCTCTACTCATCAATTTCAAGCCACTGTGCTCAACAAAATACCGCAGACTTGTTATTCTCCCTGAAAAGCTTTATGAGTAAATGTAATAAACCTAACCCTGCTTTTGCCAGTTTTATCCGCTTTATATACTTTTAGATTTGAGGATTATATACAGACTGCACAGGAGTTCTGCAGCTTCTAGCATGTTTGCAAACCACCGCTGTAAACTCTGAGTTCTGGTACTCCAAGTTCACAGGTCCTCCTAGGGGCAGGAATGACAAGTAAGTGCTAAGCTGTTGCCCAGGCTGCGGGGTAAGTTCCTGCCACTCAGGTGCCCAGAGCCCAGCACCTTCTTTCCGGCCTCAGCTCCCAGTCTCCAGGTCCGAGAGAGCAATATGAAAATTTTACCTATCTCAATGCCATTTTTCCATTGATTTTTCCCAAGTTTCTGCCCAATCTAACCTTTTGCACTTGCCCGGCACTTTTCATTTTTAAAGAAAATTCTACTCTTCTAATAGATCAGAGGTGATGGCTCTTCGCATCACGCAAATGGCAGACTTCAAAATTATTTCTTTGAAAAGATTAACGAAAGAGAAATCCCACATAACGCAAAAGCAGTGACTAAGAACCTGTGCGGAACTAGCCCTGTCCACGTGAGTTAAGGAATGACAGTGACTTAAACTGTCCCGTCCAATCGCTGCATGCTGCTTTAAGAAAACAAAAC